>NC_087215.1:22072808-22075308 GCF_015104395.2 Macrobrachium nipponense | reverse complement strand
GCAGACATATGAGCAGTTGCAAGTGGAATTATGTATGGAAACTATGTGTAAGTACTTTATGTTTGCGGGAAATCATACATCGAAACATATGTATCATTGCTGCATACTATGTGGGGACATAATAGCAGTTTAATGTGCGAGCTAATTTAAACGTAGGAACATATGTATATGCATATGTTTGTGTCCGTGCAAACATATTTTTATATCAATATCTGCAGGTGCAAATTACTTTTTCTGGCAAAATTAGACATGAGAATGTAGGTATGCATTTCTTTGTGTGTGGAAAATTAGAAACAGAAAAAAGGATATACACATTACGTACGTGTATTTGTGTGTGCAATTATATAAAGAAACATGTTTGCCCATTTGTGAGTGCACGAAAATTATACACGGGAACATACTTTCTGGCATAGTTGCCAAAATGGAATAAAGATGATAAAGAGAGAAAGAGATTAATTGTAATTTAGTGTCAAGCGTTAATTTGGCTACAATAAAAAGATAGAAGCCACTTACTGTGATAGTTATCACGACCATCAATCATTTAGCAATACATTTCTTTTAAGAGGTTTTAGATGAGCTCTACATCGATTCGAATAAAAAAAAAATAATGACTTATACCCCTATAAAGCTTCAATTACAGTGACTCGAGCGAGAGATAATTTTACATGGGCGAAAAAAATGGACTTTTGATCTGAACTGAAAAATGTTCAAGAGAAGTACTAAATTACTCTGTCCAGGTGAAATATGGCGAATGATATGCTTCCTTCACTTAAATGAGCAACGTGTTTTCGCCAAAATCGTTCTGCCTCGACCAAAGCGAAATACTTTAATTTGATTTATGATTTGTCATTGTGCACATCACGTTCTCAGGGGGAAGTTTTTTTTTATTTTTTTTCTAGCAAGATGCAGGGATTACTGATATAAAAACTTAGGTGTAGGTGTAGCTCTCTCTAATAAGGAACTAGGGATGGTTGACTTACTGGAATACAGGTGTGGCTTCCCATGCGAACAAAATAGTGGCTCTTCTAAATGGCACACAACAGAATTGAATCGAATATAAAATCTGTGCCAAAGGCAAGGCACTGGGACCTATAAAGTCATTCAGCGCTGAAACGGAAATTGACAGTAAAAGGTTTGAAAGGTGTAAGAGGAGGAAAAACTCGCAGTTGCACTATGAATCAATTGTTAGGAGAGGGTGGAAAGTAAGATGAAAGAAAGAAAATATGAAAGGAGGTACAGTAAAAGGAATGAAACGGGTTGCATCTAAGGGCCGAAGGCACGCTGCAGAGAACTTCATGTTATGCCTAAATAGCAGACAAACCTCGAATTTGAATCCCCGTGAGAGCCTCCCCTATAAGGAGCTCTCCAGGATGTACCTCCTGTAAAATCCTATGTTTCTTATCGAATCCTGCCAGATTGCCCCTCCAATAAGAACCAAGGATTAACTATAAATCCCAGTCGGTTACCTCTCTGATAAAAACGCAAGATTAACTCTACGAGGGATACCTCCATGAGGTAGATAAAGGGGCTAGGGCTGCCTTACTCAGGCAAAACATTAGATAGATAGCTTCTTTTATAGCCAAGGCCTGTTATTTTTTCTTCCCCGATTTGTAGTTTTCTGTGAAAGAAAACTACTGAGATGGCTTTTTGTCTGTCCGTCAGCCATCATATCTTAAAATATACCGAGGTTAGAGGGCTGCAAATTGGTATGTTGATCATCCACCCCTCAATCATTAAACACGTCACATTGCAGTCCTCTAGCCTCAGTAATTTTTATTTTATTTAAGGTTTAAAGTTAACCAACAACACAGGCCACCACCGGTGTGGCTGAAAGTTCCATGAGCCGCGGCTGAGTTTCATGGGCCGTGGCTTTGAGTTTCATACAGCATTATACGCAGTACAGAAAACTCAATGCGTCGATGAAAGTTCGGCGGTTTGTGTACTACTTGTTTATCTTGTTTCCCTGATGCCTACGCCAGCTAATACCATTAAGCGGCCAGTCTCATCGTCCTCTGCATTAGAAAATACTGCTGGCTCCATTACCCGCAATAAAAACTTACCACTTTACCTAATGGCGGCCCGATTGGTATTACCATGACCAGTGAAGTAAATAAACAACGTCTGCATGCCACGACAGTATCTAAATATCACATCTCCATTAGCATAAGCATTAATTTCCATACGTCCATCTACTACTGCGTGTTTATTATCTGGCCGTTTCCATCGTGTTTATAATACATCGAGGCACAGCGGAGCGCAAACAGCCCTTAATCGTAAACAGATCGTCGCGTGGACGGAAATAAAAATCAGGGATATTTTTACTGTCTGCGGTAATTTACGACTTCACGGTGTCTGTGGACCAGATACATATCTCTTCTTTCACTCGCCATTCTCCTTGATTCAGAGCTTCGCTTCTCCTTCATCAGTCAAAGTGTTTGGCTCTGATTTCTTATCGAGTCCGTGAAATGTTCAAGAGGAGACATTTTGAATTAGGAGGCGT
>NC_087215.1:22050308-22067808 GCF_015104395.2 Macrobrachium nipponense | reverse complement strand
GTTAGAGGAGGTGGCTACTAAAGAAAATAAACCAGCAGTCAGGCATGTTCATCTTCCAACCGAGAATATATATATATATATATATATATATATATATATATATATATATATATATATATATATATATATATATATATTATATATATATATACGTATAGGAAAGGGGGCATCCCGTAAAAGAAGGTGGGTAGGCGATCGCCCAGGGCAACGTTTTAAAGTGACCTTTGTAAATATAAGATTGCCAACTCAGAGGCACATACGATTCAGTTTATATTTTTTTTTATTTCACCTCCTTAAGTCTCATTTTCAAAAACCGAATCACAATAAACATTATAAAGATATCCATATTAATTCATAAACAATCTACACCTGAACAGAAACTCCTTCACTTGACGACGAAAGAAAACAGTTCTAAATTTAAACAATACTCCATTCTAACCCCCGAATGATTGCGTCCGTCATCAGCCGCCAAAGCAAAACTCCCCCAAGAATCATTTGGCGAAGGAACCTAACGAGACATTCGACCTTGTGTCATTACAGTACGCATGATGACTACTCATAACGGCGAGCTGAGCAATGTATTGATTAATGTAACTGCCGATGTGAAGTGCGTCCTCCACTATTCGCCGAGCCGTGACTACTTCACGCTAAACGTGGAACGAAGGGCACGAATATTTTTTTATCGTATTTTCTTCAGCTCCTTAATATGTAAGAAGGACGATGGTTGGCAAAGAAAAATTAATCCTAATTAGATCGCGAAATACATACAGATATACATTCAGTTGTATTCCACATAGGAACATGAAAAAAGGTATATCTCAGAAAATGCCCAACAGTTTCGTCCTCCAATGGACCTCTTCTTGGAGCGTTTATGAGGTCCATTGGAGGACGAAACTGTTGGGCATTTTCTGAGATATACCTTTTTTCATTTTCCTATGTGGAATACAACTGAATTACTATATCTTCGTGCCTAAGAAGATACCAGTACTACCAGATTTACATACATATTTGATAGACGCACGGACACACACACACACACACACACATATATAATATATATATATATATATATATATATATATATTATATATATATATATATATAACGTGTTGAAATAACACGAAAGCGCTTAGTACTCCTTTTAATTTTCCTCTGGCCTTGCCTAAATATAATTATATATATATATATATATATATATATATATATATTATAAGATATATATATATATATATATATATATATATATATACAATATAGTCGTATATATATTGTAGCAAATCATACTTATAAAATACAAAAGAAAAATAGGCTAACTGGTACAAAGCATTTGACGATTTGCAACCCTCAGACACGTTACTGAAGGACCGACAGCCCACGTGACGTAATAATGAGGCGACAGAAAGATGACGAGAAACGGTTAACAGGACCTAATCCATATTTGAAGCTCGAAGGTTCTCAGAGCGAAGACCTCCGCCAATATCATTATTGAATAGAATATAGAATTTAGGCGAAAGGCCAAGCGCTGGGACCTATGAAGTCATTCTAAGCTGAAACCGAAATTAATAGTAAAAATGTTTGACTGGAGTAACAGGGGGTAAACCTCAAAGCAGTTGCACTATGAAGAAATTGTTAGGAGAGGGTGGAAAGTAAGATGGAAGAAAGAATATGAACCGAAGCAGAGTAAAAGGAATAAGATGGGCTGCAGGTAAGGGCCAAAAGGGCGCCGCAAAGAACGTTAAGTAATGCCTACAGTGCACCGCATGATTTGTACTGACAGCACTACCACCTCCGAGGAATAGCATTATTTATTATCTGAAAATGAAATTACCAACTAACAAGTATTGCCATATTGTCACCAAATATATAGGAAGAACAATAAAACGTTGACGTGTACAGAACTCGTTAAAAAAACACCCCTAAACATTGACGTGAGATTTTAATTTGAGTAGAATATAAACATTTAAGATTACACTAAACATTCTTAATAATTTAACCAGATTCCATTACCTCTCTGGGTCAATTAGCCGGATTTACTGGAAGGTTGAATGGCACACTTGTCTCTGAACTCTCAATCATCATCTTGGCACTTGTTTAAAAAAAATCGAAAACTGTCCTACTTTAAGAAATACTTAAAAGTCAAAAATACTACAAATTCTGATCCGATTCCAGTCCATGCATGCAAACAGGACTAAGTATATAAGCTACGTACAAATTTGATGTAGGTTGTTGAATTTGACGTGCTGAGAAATGTATGGAAGAGAATGAATTATAATGAAAGCTTGCGAAATTTGATCAAAATTCGCACTACTGTGCGTATTTCTCTGCGAGTGTTCTTGCGTTATATATTATATAGTATAATCAAACGTTATCTTCAAGTCCTCCAGAACCTTCGCAATTATTTCCTTTATATTCATTATATAAACAAAGACGCACAGAGAAAAGAGCTCAATTATGGCTTGGTTTAACCTACCAGCATTAGCTGACTGACTCAACCACTAATTATGAGCACCAACTACTGGAAATTTGTCGTCTCCTAATCCTATGTCAAGGTTATCCACGGCATCGCACACGCCAGGGAAAATAGAACCGGAACTATAGCAAATATACATAGAAACAAATACACATGCTATACTCCTATCGAAAAAAAGCCCCATTCACCATCTGCACAGAAAGATTAGAACATAGAATTTAGGCCATAGGTCAAGCGCTGGGACCTATGAGATCATTCAGTGCTGAAACAGAAAATGACGGTAAAAAGTTTGAAAAGTGTAACAGTTGAAAATCTTCGCAGTTACACAATGAAACAACCGTTAGAGATGATGGAAAGTCAGACGGAAGAAAGAGAATATGAACGGAGGTACAGTTAAAAGAATGAAAGAGGCTGCAGCGCATGGGCGAAGGTGCGTTGCAATAAAATTTACGTAATGCCTGGTCTGGGCTACCAACCTCATCTCAGCATTATCAGTTAGGAACGTCCAAATGAAGGCTAAGGAATAACACAGAGTGATAAAGTAAACCGTATTTTAAGGGACAAGGAAACATCGACATATCTTGAGGCAAGATATATTTTTGTTTATAGCGCTTACAAGACAAATGAGATATATTTTGCTTACAGAGCTTAAGCAACTTTGATTAGATATATATATATATATATATATATATATATATATATATATATATATATATATATATATATAATCTGTATTTTTGAGAAAGTTGCAAGATATATTTTTCGTCTATAGTTTTTTTTTTGACAAGACATATATGTGTATTTGGAATGACAACCCGATCACCAAAACAAACTCCACTGAACAATTACCCACTTCAAGAACAACGCTGACATATCCGTTCACCGCATAAAAAGAAAAAGAAAAAAAAGTCACCTTTTTTTAAAATAAAATAATGACATTCCCCGAACTTACAAGCAAAATGGAAAAATATTTCAAGCACCGCATTTCCTAAGCACCCTTAGCTTAAGTCCTGGAATAAATTCTTGCAAGGCAAAAAATTAGCAATTGCATTCCCTTTGTGCCTTTGAATGACGGTCTCTTAATTCTGGTTTTTCATGATTTTATTTTAGTCCACACAATTTACAATCACGCGCACGCACACAAGCACAGACACTATATACTCGTGTGTGTGTGTGTGTATATATACCACTTCACAACATAAAACTTTTAAGCCTTGACGTAGACTCCCTATTCACAAAAGTACCAGTACAGGACGTTCTTCAGTTTTTAAGGGAAAAATTATCCCCCTATTCAGATCATTTCCCATTGGCGCTTGACAAAATAATAAAGTTAGTTGAATTATGTGCATCTAATAACGTATTTTCATTCGGGGAATCATTCTACAAGCAAAAATTCGTGTAGTATGGGTAGTCCTTTAAGTCCTGTTTTAGCCAATCTATACATGGAATACTTTGAAACTACAGTAATAAATGCAATAAAACCCAAAAACATGCTGTGGATGAGATACGTGGATGACATCCTAACATTTTGGGATAATAAGTGGGGTAATTTTAATGAATTCCTCTCAAAATTAAACGCATTAGTGCCAAGCATCAAATTTAAAGTTGAATGGGAAACAGACAACAAAATTCCTTTTCTTGATGTTTTAATAATCAGAGACACGACAGAAGAATACAAATTTACCATATACAGAAAACCAACGTTCTCACTTTCATATATTCACTACTTTAGCTATCACGACATTACTATCAAGATAGGTGTAGCTAGCAACCTATTCTTAATAGCCTTACGAATTTGTTCCCCAGATTTCCTGGAAAAAGAATTTGAACTAATTCGCAAGCAACTTTCATCTTTAAAGTATCCTGACCATATAATTGAGAAAGCAATTCAAAAAGCAAACGTAATTTTCTACCGACCCCCTAAAGACAAGACCAGAGACACACCCAACAATAAAATAAAAATTCCTCACCTGGAGACGATTAAGAGAGTAACCCACACCCTTGGGAAATCCAACCCTTTTGCATTTACCTACCCAAATACCTTAGCCAAATCCCTGATTAACGTCCAACAAAAGACATCTCCCAAAGACTCTGGGGTCTATGAGATCCCATGCCAGGACTGTGACCAATCTTACATCGGATTTACAGGTAAATACATCTTCCCCAGAGATTAATACAACACAAACGGTCAGTTAGGTATGGACAACAGAACTCGGCTATTTTCAACCATATAAATGAACATAACCATAGAATAAACTAGAATTTGTCACGTGTAATGATGGAATCGGCCTTAATAAAAGAGAAGCAGGTAATGAACATCTCAAAAGGGGCGTGGATCTCAGATGTCGTCGACGAAGTTTTCATTCAACCAACGCTAAGAAGATTAAAGGAAGATTATCAGCGGGGGGTGACCTAAACTGGCTTACTTGTGGACGGATCTCTTGGTATAAATACCACCTTTTCTGTAAACTTTTCTCATTCATAATAACTGAAGAGAGAGACAGCAGTCTCTGAAATATAGTACTTTTCTCTCTACATTTTGGTGTTTTTTATGGGCTCCTTTTATTAGATGGAATTTTGTTGTTACAGAACATTTTTACTAGTCATATATATATATATATATATATATATATATATATATATATATATATATATATATATATGTATATAATATATTATCATACACACACATTACTATTATATATATATATATATATATATATATATATATATATATATATACATACATATAATATATATATATATATAATATATATATTATATACACACATTATATTCTATACCTATATCTATATATATATCCTGACCACCTTACGGTTGACAGCTAATCTAAATGGATACAAAGAGAATTAGGCATTTACAAAATCGATAGTTACACGCCCTACGCCCACAGACCCCGTCACGCCTTCTAACCTCTCTAAAGGCATGGTCGTTTCATATAAGATATATATACGGCTCATGATAATTACCGTCGATAGCGGACGAATGCAACGTATCATAAGTCTTCAAATCGTTTGTCAATAAACCTTCAATTACAATGTATATTTATGATTATTATCTGTTCGCTGGTTTCCAGTCTGAACGTCTGAAATGTCCCCTGAAATACTAGCTTCTCGTCAGGGGTGTCTGTTGGCTTCATGTCTGAGATATCCGCTAGCGTCTCGTCTAGAATGTCTGCTGGATTCTCGTCTGATCTGTTCGCCAGGTTCAAGCTTGAAACGTATTCCCTGGCAACATGACTGAGCGCGTGTAATGTCTGCTGGTTTCACATCCGAAATGTTCTCCGGATTTACGTCTGAACATAAAACGAATACACAGGATATTGGTCGAGGCTCCTTTACCATGCACAATTAAAATCACATTACTAAAAGAATATTCTTTTAAGCGTCATAATTAAGGGCGTCATCGCTTCCTGTCGTGCACTGACAATCCAACCGTGTATGATGTCATTATGTGTTCAACCATTGTCACAGCAGCTACCCAACAGTAAACACACACTTCCCATTAAAGATTCGCAAACTTTTAGATCATTCTTCTATAAAATTATGTCGTAAATGACTCATACGAATTATGGAAAGTGGAGAATGTATAAAATCAGGCTAAAGCATCTCAGGAAATTGTGACTCACGCGAGAGGTTACAGATCCCTAAATCTGAAAATTGTAAACATCGTTGTAATCAGCTTGACTCATCAGGTTACCTGGAAATCAGTAACCAGGTGTACAAGAGCATCCAAATTACACACTCCCTCAGTCACGCCAGGTGGGAGGATTTTTATGACTACTGCCGAGACTAAAGACTACAAAGAAATATATAAATTTATAATTGTTTCAAAATAATTAGTTTCAGTTTTGTTAGATTTTTAAAAAACTTCCTAAGAGGTTCAATTATCTCTTATCTTTCACATACTTTAACATCAGGGTGGGCTAGATAAGAACATCAGGATGACTTTTTCATGTTCCATGCATTAAAAATATATTGGAGCAAAAATAAACTTTAGACTAATTCGACATTTTAACACCGCCCATAACTGAAAGAATATCGACCAAGCAAAATTTTACACCGAGAAGTCTGAGTCATACTTTGCAAGCATCAGAACACAGAGATGCGACCGGAAGTTCCTACTATAGGAAGTAAACTAGAATTACCTACACGGAACCTGATAACAAACGCACTATTTCCCGTCTGACGATAAGCCTTCGGAATGTAAAAACCCCGTTGAAATAACTGAACTGTCCATTATTTCAAGGCATGTTTCCGACCGAAATTTTATATAACACTAAGGATACTCTGATATCCATATGAATAACATACACACACACACACACACACACACACACACATATATATATATATGCTATATATATATATACATAGTATATATATATAGATATATATATATATATAATTACAAATATATGTGAGTAAAATAAGTGTCTATAAATGTGCCCATATCTCCTCTCTCTTCTCTCTCTCTCTCTCTCTCTCATCTCTTCTCTCTCTCTCTCTCTCTCCTCTCTCTCTCTATATATATATATATATAATATATATATATATATATATATATATATATATATATATATATAGTATATAATTGCATAGTGTACATCTACCCAAAACTTTCTATATCTCTGTTAACAGCAGTTTATCTTGAAACGAAAACAAATCCACTTCCGAGGACACTGGTCTCAAGTTAACAAAAACACCGTAGAAGAATCTTAACATCACGGGCAAATTCAAGTTACTGAGCAAACCTTTCATAATATCTTCAGGGTAACAAATGTAAATGATGGATGGTGGAACAAACAGAACGTCACACGCATCTTATATTTCTTTAAGACAAAAACCTGTCACCCAATTAAATAAAAAAAAACTTCTTCGTAAAGTATATTTACTTAATCATTATGGCACACATTCTCATCATTCCAAGCTAAGTACAAGGACGTATGTAAAAAAAAAAAAAAAAAAAAAAAGAAAAAAAAAAAAAAAAAAAAAAAAAAGACCGACTGGGCCATGAACACAAATGCTATCTCGTGCCATACGGATAGACAATTAGCAAGTAAAAAAACTATATAAATAAAAACTCACAAAGAAATACATCGATTATAAATTAGGTTTCGAAAAAGCTACAGGGAGGCGCCAATTAAACTTTATAAAAAGGTCTGTCACGGATATGTAGACATTTATTAGCTGCTGTACTCTTCTACCTAGAAAGAAAGAAAGAAAGAAAGAAAGAAAGAAAGAAAAAAAGAAAGAAGAAAACACAAGAATGCGTGTTGGTGTGAGAACAGAGGAGTAATGTACATACTTGAATGTCTAGAATATAGATTTCTTCACTGCGACCTTGTTAAGCTAACAGCAGTTCTGCACCTGAATACCTTTTGAGAGAGAGAGAGAGAGAGAGAGAGAGAGAGAGAGAGAGAGAGAGAGAGAGAGAGAAACCTTTCTACTGCACATCACATATTACTGTGGAATAAGTTTCATCTATAAATATACAAAACTGCGAGCTTCATGCAGAGAAAAAATTTATATGATTTCGACAGAACAACCGCACATACAAAAAAAAAAGTATAATTCGTGCATGTACTTTTATGAAATAACTGTCATAGCCTAATCAACCCACAGAAACGCATAATGACACCAAAATAACACCATTAAGGCGCAGTGCGTCAAGTATTTACATGTTGACATAACATGACACGATTACCCCAAAAACTAATTGTGTCCTTTTTTGTTACATGCGATAAACAGCTCGGAAACTAGATTATGGAGAATAGGATGGAATACAATATGGAATTTAGGCCAAAGGCCAGTAAGGAGATCTGAAAGGTGTAACAGGAGGAAAACCTCGCAGTTGCACTATGAAACAATTGTTAGGAGAGGGTGGAAAGTCAGATAGAAGAAAATACGAACTGAGGTAAAATAAAAGATATGAAAGATGTTGCAGCTAAGGTGCCGAAGGGACGCTGCAAAGACCATGAAGTAATGCCTACTGTACCAAGTAAGGTGCATTGACGGCACTAACTCCCTACGGTGTAGATTATGGAGAAAAAAAAACTTTAATACTCTGCATCCAGGTTCCTCTTGAAGGGAAGAATCAGCTCGGAAGCAGAAATTGACTGCAGTTTCATAACCGTTTCTTTCCGCTAAACTTTAATAAACAAATCCATTTACAAAGATAAACTTAATTCTACGTCAGAGGAGCTCCGTGAGTGTTCTTTCTCTTTCACCCTTATAACTTTCTGTCACGTCCTTGCATTTTTCATCAATTTCTCCTGAGTAAAGTAACAAACTTCGATAATCAATTTGACCCAAGAATTTTCTCACAAGCCGATACTTGGAAGCTTTTAAGATATTACGTTTGGCAGAAGTTATTTTTACTTCTCTGAAACCAGTTTGAAAGCGAAAATAAACTTGGTTTTCTTTCAGTACGTACTTCTTGAAGGTTTGATGTTTAATCTTCACTGGGCCATTTAAAAGTATTTTTTCATATGAGTATAGATTTAGACCAAAGGCCAAGCACGGGGACCTGTCAGGTCATCCAGCGCTGAAACGGAAATTGACAGTAAAAGGTTTGAAAAGTGTAACATGAGGAAAACCTCGAAGCGGTTGCACTATGAATCAATTGTTAGGAGAGGGTGGAAACTATGATGAAAGAAAGAGAATATGAAAGCAGGTACAGTAAAAGGAAAGAACCTTAAGTAATACCTACAGTGCACCGCACGATGTCCACTGACGACACTATCCCACTACGGAGGCCTACCTAATCTTCCTAAATTGAAAAAGAAACTTTTTTCACACAGAAAACAATTGTCATATTGTAACAGCAATTTAAAGACAAATCTCTCTGAAGACATCAGTCGAACTTATAAACTAAACATTCAAAGTTAATAAAGCTAGGTTTCCTGACTGGGTTTTCCTTTCTTAAAAGCCCTTTCAGAACAAATTAAAAGGTGGAAACTTCGTTCATTAATGAGTCCAATTAATGTGTGTTCATTCATGAATTTAAAGTAAGCTTCATGACTGAATATTTATTTCCAAAAGTCTTCTCGAAGGAAACTTCAGCGAACGTCTTTTCTGAAAGTCATTTGACACAAAAATTGAAAACCGTCTTGTCACCATTCAAATTTTTTATTGACAATTGATGTACTCAAGAAGAAAAAAAAACATTCCAAACCTCTGATTCCCGAATTCTTATTCTCAAGAGTATAGATTCTTTGATCGCAACAAAGACTTGCTCCTTTCTAGGTTAAAGTGACCTTGGCTTAGAAGCATTATGCAACCCCCCCCTCCCTTAACACCCTGACTCCCACCCAACCACCCCGGTACCTCAAGCTTCCGCTAAACCTTCACAGCAGGTCCTAAACCCCATGGCACCCCTCCAGGAATAACCCGGGCCAACTCTGACCGTCTAAATTCCAGGAGCTGTTGACTCACGGGTAGTCGGGTTGAGTCACACGTGACAAGGGAGGACTTGCTTATTTCACTCTTACTTTCTGCTATTGTTTTGAGCGCTGTCTTGAAAAGAGTTTTATTAAAAAAAAAAAATACTGTTTTTATGCCTTTTTTAATCGGCAGCAGTGTTTGGCATGTTTCATTATCTCGTAAACATTCCATGAAACTGTTTTAATATTCTCCTGAAACGTTTGATACCCGGTATTTAATCATTGCTTTTCGACATTCTTTTCTTTACTGTGTTAGTGATAGACATACTTTAGTTGTTCTTAACTTTACTTTTTAATCTGTTCTCATATCACGGATTGTTTTTAGCGTTTAATCTTTTATCATCTTCATGGGATTTAAATATCAACCTTTTCTTTACCCAGAGACATTCCTATTTCTCGTAAAACGTTTTGTTGTTTTGTCCTTTGGCTAAGTTTACAAACCAATGTATTTGCAAGACTGCTTTTCACTGTTTAGAATTTGCCTTCTTTTGTCAGAGTATTCAGAATTGTCAGTTGAATAATGAATTATATTCTAGCATCTAAGAGTGGGCCAAATATTTTCTAGCGCTAACCAAATGCCCTCTTAAGCCTTGGTTATGACACCTAATTTACTGCTTCAGCGAATTAAGGTGAAATTAAATTCAACGCTTCGCCGAATCTCGCTGAATTTCCAGTTTACTAAGCAGAAAGCAACCTGGTTCTCTTCTTAGTAAGGTTATCATCGTAACACCTAGACTGCCAGGTTTCAATCTAGTACGTACGTAAACCACTATGTGTAAGGTCAAGGAGCTTCCAGTCAATAATAAGTGTTTGCCTCCATATTATAAAACATTAGCTAATTACGAGTCTTTCGAGGAACCGCCCATCTTATGTTGACTATAAATTATATTATTGTTGCCAAATAAAACATTTACATCGATCTGAGTTGTCTGTCAATTACTTGTCAGCGAGCTTATTACTGCTGCTATAAGGAGCAACGGAGATTTTATTTTTTATATATTGTTAAAGTTTTTAATTTTAAAATTCCAAAAAAGTATGACGTGGAAATGGATAACTGTTTTATTATATGTTATTTGTTTCACCCAGTCTTTCCCTTATTCTTTTTTCCAGATGGTCTTTAAAGTTGTGGAATTTTGCTTTGCAAGCTGAGAAACTTTAAGGCTTATTCCCTACGACTGTTCCCTCAATCATACTAATAGTGAATAATAACAAAACGGACGAAATCAGTTGAATACAGAACGTCACTTTGGAAGATCTGATTAACATCACTATCTGCAATTTGCAACAAATGCTGTGCGCTGTTGCAATACTGAGTTGAATATAACACATAAATAAAAACAGAACATTGCGCGGTAATAACCACCTGAATTCTCGAAATGAAAGAAGCAATGATTATGGAATCTACGAGACACGTCAAGGACAACAGACTGCATGAAATATTCAGCGTCATAATAAAAAATTTAAGACGAAACGCAGGTAATCAAGAAATATATAAACGCTAAACGTAAATCATTGTAGAAAATATAATCTGAATACAAATATACTGAAAACTCAGCCATCAAGAAAAAAAAAGTTGTAAAAAATGTGAAAATATATAAAAAAAAAAATCATGAAAACTATATCTTAACATATGCTCCATATTAATAAATGACAGTAAATCTAAGAAGGTAAAAAATGGCTGGGGAGCAATGCAAAGGGAATAATCTCTTGCTTTCCTACCCCTTTTCTTGCTTGACTTAGTTTGATATGAATAACTATACCTGGGTCTCATAAAAGTTTTTTCTGCCGAAATAATTTCCTTTAATGTACAGAAATGAAACTGACAGAGAGAGAGAGAGAGAGAGAGAGAGAGAGAGAGAGAGAGAGAGAGAGAGAAAGTCATGTCCCTTACCGGACTGGGGGGTTTAATACAGTATTTTCAGAGCAAACATAAAACCGTGTGTACGGTCTAATTCGTGGTTAGCGCCACGAGTACGTGTAAAACTGTAGGCAAATAAAACTATTTTCAAAATCTATACGAACGTACACGCAATCCAGCTCTAATCACACTGGAGGGGAAAAAAAGAAAAAGAATGAGCAGAAACGTTCCCTCCAAACCAAACATAGACACCGACGAAAACTCATTAGAGACAAACACGTTTTTACTTATCACGAATCACGCTATTAAGCTCATAACAGCCGTAACCATGCACTTTCAGCTGGGCAAACGCTACGTGTATCTTTATCTCGAAATCATATTACTTGATGTCATGCCAATTCCAGGTGTTACAAGCACTTTCCACGTTATTTCTGAAAACTGTGGGTCAATTTGTTACCAAAAACCCATGCCATATATATTAATAGGATTTTATATATACAACAAGGAGACTGCCCCAACTCTGACTTAAGATTTTAAAGGAATGTACTGTATACTCTTCTGAGCTTTTAATTTCTTTCGTTTTTAAGCGAGAATTTATTGTTTTTTTTCTACGAGGTTTACGGAAGACTGTTATCGCTTAAAAAAAAGAAAGTGATTCAAAAACCTTTTACAATAATGAAAAAGTTCCTTCTTATAAAAAAATATAGAATCACGCCAACTGTGATTGTTGAAAGCACTCTTCAGATCATTTCTAAAACAGGGTAATAATTCCACGCTACTGAAAGGCAAAGGAAACGATAAATTTCTGTCATTCAATAAAATAAGGAGAATCTATCTCCTCTGTTATTAGATTTCAAAGGAATGTACTTTATACTCTTTAAGAGCTTTGGAAAACGTACATTGTTTTCAGTATCTCTCGTTTTACGACAAATTTATATTTTATATTTTAAACATGAATATTTTATCATTTCTACAAGGTTTAAGAACTATTGATGTTATGACTTTCAAAAATTAAATTATTTCAAAACCGTAGAGAAAGGTAAACGTTCCTTTCTTTAAAAACTACAAAAGTTCCTCTTTTAACTGATACGGAAGAAAAACATCATTTAAAGTATAGCACTACAAAAAATTCTGACAAATTTAGCGCAAAAAATCGTTCTGATTTCATCATTTTCCTTAATACATAATAAATTCAGATAATGAAAATGTAGTCTTTTCATAAAATTAAATAATAAAAGACATTAATTTTTGTAACTTTAGACTCATTATGTACTTCCTTGCGTTAACTTTTGACAAATGACATCTCTCACAATTAATATTTCATCCCACTGATTTAGTTCCTTTTTGTGACTTTTTACACCAAACACATATTCCCATTTTCCATGATTTTAGACAACAGCAACAAAATGCAATTTCAATCTATTATGTAAAATCAGAAGAAACTGCTCATTTCCATGACTTTAGAACACTAACAAAATTATTAAATCTTTCGGCGTTAGACAAAGGAAATCGTTACCTCGTAATAAAAGTATTCCACACGCGCCGCTGTTGCCCTTTTATTACTATATTTTGTGTAAATCAAAGGTGTCGAAAACTGACTAATGAATGGGAACCTTGACATGAACATGACATGTTCATTTCCACCATATACGTATGTATATAAATGTGTGCATATATATATATATATATATATATATATATATATATATATATATATATAGTGTGTGTGTGTGTGTGTTTGCGTTTTTGTCACGTACACATATATCCATATATATATCTATATATATATATATATATATATATAGTATGCATGTATGTATACGTGTATACGGGCGCACATAATCTATAAGCAATAAATTACGGTGAATATAATATATACGAATATATGCACATGTTGGCAAGTACTGATAATGTACCCAATGGTTATTTTCCATTCCAAGTGAAAGCTTGTTGTCATCAACAATAATAATCTTGAAAAATTAGTAGCAGTGGTAGTAGTGTGATTCACTTGGCTAGAACAAAAAGCTGCAACGACTGACAAACAGGAGGCGAGAAATATCCACAAAGATTGGTACAAAGGAAAAATGGAAGAAGGGACCGTTAGAGGTTGTAAAATGACAGTTTGGAATATAAAGTACATATTTCCTCACAATGAATAGCCAAAAAGAATGCACTATAATTTGTTTATGGTTTTCCCTTTTCCAGTAAAAATTTGTGCTCAGCTTTTTATTTCAAAAGTCCGACATAAAACGCAAAAGTCACAGTTTTCGTCATTGTGATACTCGACAAAAACGCTGAGAGATTCCATTAGCTGAATTCAGAGTACATTTACTTAAGAGCCATAGATATCAAGCTAAGATCAGTAAGTATATCTACATAGTACCTATTTTATACACAGGAATAATGAGGCATAAATATACAGGCCCCACCTCTCAATCTACCTTTCTGCATTTATGAATCTAAGTACCTTACATATACACAAATATCTGGTCATGAATATTAAACTAAGGTTCAGTCTGTCTGTCTGTCTCTCTCTCTCTCTCTTTCCACATCTGACGAAATTCCCACGACCTTTTTTTTTCTCTCCCATACGTCCCTTCTTTATCGCCCTTTGCTACGGGCGGAAGTGATTTATATCGGAAGTACGCACATAAATGCAGAAATCTTGGCGATATTTCAGTGGAAACTCTATGCTTATGCGTAGGGTCAGTGGCTGACAGGCACGCTACTTGAATGATCTAGTACCGGTACGATACGTATTTGAAATGCCCTCTCTCTCTCATACCTGGAATGGTCTTGGTACGATTTTAACTCTATATCGGTGAAATACTTTAAAGTGGACATTCTTTCTTAAAATATTCATATACTTAATGCACTGACATGCCAGCTGTTCATTAAATTAAACAAGCAAGGGTAATAAAAGCCTATAAACGGTCTTCGTCAGAGAACATTATAAGATTATTGTTTGGATTATAGAATTTAGGCCAAAAGCCAAGCGCTGGGACCTGCGAGGTCATTCAGCGCTAAAAAGGAAATGGACAGTAAGAAGGTCTGAAAGGCGTAACAAGAGGAAAACCTCGTAGGTGCACTTTGAAACAATTATTAGAGAGGGTGGAATGTCAGATGGAAGAAAGAGAATATGAACGGAGGTGGAGAAAAAGGAACGAAATAGGTTGCGAATAGGGGCCGAAGGGACCCTGCGAAGAACGCTAAGCACTGCATACAGTGCACCGTGTGAAGTGCACTGACAGCACTACCTCCCTATGGGGTATAAGATTTAGTAATGGTTTTGTTCATTTAGCTTATGGATGGAAATGAAAGGTACAAGACTGTGAGTCTGGTACATGAACAATACCAACTTATAACATGAAAATGAAAATCTAAAATGACCTGTCTGTGTTGAAGAAGCCACTACGATATTAAAAGTCAAGGAAGTTCATTCTAATACATCAACAACAAAAATATGCGGCAGTAACTGACATCTCGAGTTTTAAATAAAACCTTTTTCGTGAGGTTGATTTGATGTTATACAATAAAGGTTTAAAAATTCTCCCCTAGAACGATATTCTTTGAAAAGTTTTATTTATATACGACCATAAGAAAACGAATTTCATCACCAAAACGTCTGGTATCTAATTAGCAAGTTTTTCTTAAGAAATAAAACTGAGACAATATCACCAGGGTGTTTTTATAACGCTACAGTAAACGGTACCAACGAACGACCAAATCATTGTACTGTTGTGATAAAAATTTATCATATCGTGACTACAGAGACATTCTTACTATGCGCATTCTGGGACTTCCTAGATATCAAGGCTCCCCCTTATAACCACTACAGCCTTGTCATCATTTACATTGCTTTCTGTCTCTCCTCATATCTTTCTGGGTTATGCGTCCTTTCCACCCAACACAAGTCTCGATAAAGCATTTTCTAAAATCAACTATATCAAAGTTAATATTCTTGTTAGTTAACAGTGTTATCTCTTGTTTGCAATATAAAAAATAAAAAACCTTGAGTGCCCCTAGAGTTACTTTTCAAACGTAACTTGCAACAAACTCTTTAAATGAACTTTACTACAAACTAAGTAGCTCCATTTGCCATTTATTTTCGAATTACCATTTGCAGACTTGAAATATTTTTTATTTAAAGCGAAGAAACTACTCCATGACTTAAGCACAGGCACACACAGAATTCTGAAACTGTATGTGCTCACCGAATAACACCCAAAGGTTAATAGGTTTTAATATAGTTTTTAACCCGTACGGTTATGTTTTGCACATTTAGAATGCAACTTTCTAAGCAAAAAATAAATAAATAAATGCATAAATATATAAATAAATAAAAATAGTTACTTTCCAATACGGTTTCCGATGATTCATAACTGCAAATAATTTTTATGAAAAATGTTCCAAAGATTCTCCTTTTACAAACTTCTTCACCTCTTATTCATTATTATTTCATCACTAATCCCACACACAGAGCTAGCTACCCCTCGCCCAGATCTCAGTACCAAAGAGTCGTGCATGGATTATTTTAAAAATTAATAAGAACCACAGTTCAAGTTCGCTTTGACGCAACAGAAACCTCCTGACCTGGATACGCAATTTCTTATCCTTTAACCTTGCTTGAAGCGTTTCATTTTACTTCATTGCATATAGGTGCAGATTTTGGGTTCAGTATTTAGGACCTGTTTCTATTTTTCAATTTTTTTCATTTCATTTTTTAATTACTTTGAATTTTTTTCATTCATTATTCTTCTTTTCAAACTATTTCAAAATAGCCTATCTTGATATCACATTTAGAAGCATTTGTCAAATTTGAGTCTGACAACTCCGTGAAAGGGCACCCGATATCATTTACAAATCGGTAAAGTTATTGTGTTATCATTTGCGTATGTGCAAAAGATAAAAAAAAAAAAAACGGCCAGATTCGTTGTTCGGTATTATTCGCAATAGATGATGTTGATTCAGTATGGGTTGATGACTCTCAGTGAGTGAGAGAAAGGAATTTACGAGGATCTAGACATCAAAATTTACCTGTAAAAGTACATCGTCAAAATACCACATTATAACCAAACAAAACTTTCCAGACGAATAAAACAAGCATCACAAGACACAAAACAACTAGCGGGAGAGCGTCGCACAGCAGCTTCTATTTTGCTTTTCATATCTAACTTTTGGATACGTTGACCTGCAATTAACGTGACTGGTTCAGTGAAAAGACGTGATCATTATACTTTGCTAACCTACTCTGATAACCTTCGAAACGCCGTTAAAAATATCATAAGGTCATCGAAATTAAGGTGACACATGCATCACCACCACTACCAGCAGAAGGCGTTCTGCTAGGCGGAGTCCTTCGCACCTACTGGTTTCGCTTATTCCTATGCTTTATTCTTTATCCTTTGAGCATGAGTCCTTCTAGCACGTACCTAGAATCTACATATATATAAATAGTATCTACATATATGTACATACCAACACATATATGTAATATATATGAGAGAGAGAGAGAGAGAGAGAGAGAGAGAGAGAGAGAGAGAGAGAGAGAGAGAGAGAGCATACATAATTTCATATATTGCCTATCCAAGTACAACAAAAAAAAAAAAACCTACAGAAAAAAATAAATAAAAATTAGTAACCTTCTTCATGATGACATTATGACTTATCTCTTCATCTTACTACACAAAGGACACGCGGACAAAGA
>NC_087215.1:21990308-22035308 GCF_015104395.2 Macrobrachium nipponense | reverse complement strand
ATATCTAATTGAAAAGAGATGACTTAAGCACTATACCAGTTACCATGAGAACGTACATATAATTATTGTTTGAAACATTACCTGTGCCTCTTTATTTACCTATTCTCTAAAAATATCTTATAATTGTCTTTCGAGTTGCTTTTTTCAGCCGTCCAATAGACGCTTCCCCATGTGACACGCAGGTGCATTTATACTTTCGACATTTTCTACACTATTCGTTCATTTTCCTTTCCTTAGTTACACACACTTTCGCGATATCTATGAATGATCTAATTCACGATTATTAAGTATTAAAACATCCCTGCCTCTTTCAAAGTTCTTTATCGGTTTTCATTCGCTTTATCGTCGTGAAATTTTCATCACTTTCGTGTTCGTGTGTAAGTGCACTTGGCGGGTAACGTTCTGTAATATGTAATGGGGTCATTAATTTGAATGGGACGTTCAATACAATGGGGAATTATTCATATTATCTCTCATACCCTCTCTCTTAATACAGCACACACACACACACACACACACACACACACACACACACACACATATATATATATATATATATATATATATATATATATATATATATAATATATATATATATTGTGCGTGGGCGCATGTGTGTACTATAAAAGTACCAGTAAACAACTGAATAAAACTGATAACATTAATAACAACAAATACTGTAAATGATCAACTGATTAATATATAAACTCTACATAAAAAATAAGTGACTTAATTAGTGTGGTTAAGTCTATCGTCAAGTAAGGTGCATTCAACGACATTGCTGTACAAAGGCCATGGGATGAGGACACTGGTTACATATTCACTGTCCTTTGTAAATGCAACTATATGTGGCTCTGGAGATAACTAAACAACTACAAATTGGGACGTGTGTGTATTTCGTTTGTCTAATATAAGCTGTTACTGCAATATGGAATTTAAAGTTACTCTTTAAAAGGCATACTTGAAATTTTTACCTAATATATTTCCAACACTATGCTGAGAAGACCAATCATGATTATGGATATAAATAATAGTAATAAAAAAATACCGTCTGCAAGCATCCCACAACTACAAAAAAGCAATACGATTTCAAGTCATTTCGATTACACAGAAATATATTCATACATGTAGGGCAAATTCATTGAGATTCATTGTTAACTGTTGTGAGGTAAAATACACAGAATCTTATATTTATTTCATGCATAATTTAATTGCAAATCTTTACGAAAACTTTCAAAATGATAAAAATATCCCTGCATTCTTTCTCAGTTAACTAAATAAGTATACATTTTATTGTGTTAAGCGATTTGTAATAATTGCCTGTTCTCATTCCACTTTGATTATCCCTGTTTTCATAATCACGTCCAATTATTCTACATGGTTTAAAGTAATTTTTCAACTTATTACACACATACCTGCATAAATACACTGAACATTCATAAAAATTATCTTGGTGCAGACTTCAAAACTGTTTGAGTCCTACATACTACTGTAGTTCACCATGAACAAACTCATTCGTTTTCTATGTTGAAAATATGAGCCATAACTCAAGAATAAGAGCAAGTTACTTTTAATATACTCTGAGACAAATTATGGAAAAGTACAGAGAGAAGCAAAAGGTCTTGCGTGTGGCCTTTATAGACCTTGAGAAGACATATGACAGAGTACCACGTCAGGAAATATGGAGATGTCTTAGGGAGAGAGGAGTGATGGAGATGTCAGATGTGGTTGGAACAACTGGAGGAAGGTGTCTGGTGTCATATGTGATAGGAAAGGCCCTATAAGATTAAAGGGCAGACCCACAAGGCAGTAGTCAGACCAACAATGACATATGGATTGGAAGCAGCACCACTAAAGAAAACAGAGGGCAGAAAATTGAACGTAACCGAGATGAGGATGCTTATGTGGATGAGTGGAGTAACCAAAAAGGACAGGGTTAGACATAAACATATTAGGGTTACATAAAAGGTCACTGAAGCATCAAAGAAAGTGCAAGAGGCAAGGTCAAGATGGTATGGCTTCCTGATGAGAAGAGAAGAGCAACACAGGGCAAGAGAAGTGATGGACGTGGAGGTGGATGGAACACAGAGAGGAAGACCTAAGACCAGGTGGAGAGAATGCATTAGAGATGATATGAGGGAGAAGGCAGTACGGGAGAAAATGACACAGGACAGAGGTAGATGGAAGAGACTCATTAAAAACGGCGACCCCGAATAAGGATAAAGCTGGGAAGAAGAAAGACTTTAAATATACTCTGAGCATATTTGAAGGACCTAGGGTAAGAGGTACGGCATCGTATGCAATACTAATGTTTGGATTTCCGACGGCTATAAGCGCCTTGTGTAAAGGACCGAAAAGAAAAAAATTATTCTACCACAGTTCCCCATCTCCACAACCAAATGCCCCCCCCCCCAAAAAGGTGGTAAGGGAATAAGTAACCTACTTGCATCCTTACTTGCAGATTTGATCAGTTAAAAAATCATAATTTACTTTTTACGTTAGTGAGCAAACAAACACTGGCGTCGAGAAAAAAAAAGTTAGCAACTGATGGACTGCCATGGATCTAAAAACGGTACAACGTAAACATCAACAACTTATGTTCACGGACCTTAGAAATATAATCTAGTATATTTTGTTTGTATGGTGCTTTTACGTTGCATGGAACAGTGGTTCTTCAGCAACGGGACCAACGGCTTTACGTGACTTCCGAACCACGTCGAGAGTGAACTTCTATCACCAGAAATACACATCTCTCACTCCTCAATGGAATGGTCGAGAATCGAACCCGCGGCCACCGAGGTGGGACGCTAATACCATACCAACCACGCCGCTGAGACGCTAGTCTAGTATAGCATCTCTGCAAAAGGTAAAAATTCTTGTGGCAGTTACCTAACAATATCTTAATCTTTAATCATGTTTATTTTTGGTTAATTTTTTGTCTTAGCCTTCGTTACTGTTTATTATTCCATGACTATTTATCCCTCACGATTTTAAGCATGGCGACGTCGCTGAACTCGTGTAAGGAGCCAATTACGCAGTCTTAAAGTTGCTTTGCTATTTCTTTAGATGCCCTAGTAGTTCCTACGAGTAAGTTTTAATATTTGTTTTGTTTGTTTGTATGGTATTTTTACGTTGCATGGAACCAGTGGTCATTCAGCAACGGGACCAACGGCTTTACGTGACTTCCGAACCACGTCGAGAATGAATTTCTATCACCAGAAATACACATCTCTCACCTCTCATTGGAACACCCGAGAATCGAA
Organism: Macrobrachium nipponense; assembly: GCF_015104395.2. NCBI lineage: Eukaryota > Metazoa > Arthropoda > Malacostraca > Decapoda > Palaemonidae > Macrobrachium > Macrobrachium nipponense. The sequence goes on along the minus strand of NC_087215.1, from coordinate 22,032,045 downwards.
CTCGCACCCAACGAGGTGGCACGCCAACACCATACCGACCACACCACTGAGGGGCTAGTTTAATCTTTGAATAATTCATCCGCATAATTCATTTGAACGTTTACACGTAATGCCACACTCTTTGAATAGGAATGCCTGCAGGTGTCATCAAATGGAACTAGGAGGCCTGATATAGACCTCCGAACTCGGACCTCTAGGTTTCTGCGACCTCTGGGACACAAAATGTTCTTCTCTAAATAGATAATTCTCACCTTTAGCACTCTAAAGAACATTTTCTATTCGAATATTCGTAGAAATTTCATCATTTGTGTTCAGTGACTGATTTCTGCAATCTGGCATCGCAGAAACCCTGGTTATGCGTTATTAAATTTTTTTGGAAAAATTGAAAGATGACGACATGAAAACATTACAAAACAATCAACACTGAATGAAACCAAATAAGAAAAGGAAATGAAGGATATCTGATTATATCTATTCGGACGAACTCATAAAACACAAGTAAAAAGTAAAAAAATGTAGAATAAAAAAACGAAATAGTAAATAAACAATGAGACGGAATATAACGAGATGTGTTGTCACATTCGACTAACACGAGGTGAACATAATTTTACAGAGTCTATGAAATAATAAATCTTTTTTCTTATAACACAACTGACTTAACAAACTGTTTTATTAGAAATTAGACTTTGTATATAAATGTTTATAAACATATGCACGTGTATATATGCATTATGTACACATGTATATTTGAAAATTTGCAGATTTACAAGCTATGCATACCATTCATAGAGTTAGATTTTTCTTAACCACAATTTTCAAATTCTTCCAACAATCTCAGCGGAAAATGTCTTAGTGAGAACTTTGTGTCTGTGTGAATACACATACATAAACATGGAGTCTACTTGTTCCATTAACTAGACCTAAATACAAAGGACAACACGCAATGATAGCTTTACTTTAAAAATCTGTAATATCTATGTGTATGTACTATGTATATATATATCTATATATTAGATATATATATATATATATATATATATATATATATATATAATATATATATATAATATTGATTCAATAAATTTTTTCATGGAAGCCTTGAATCCGGATTGTGGTATGAGATGCAGAAATTCTTCCTTCTTCAAAGGATTCAATCCCGTGCAGGGCGAAATAGCGATCCAGCACTAGGTCACCTACGTTATCATAAAATCGTTGCATGCTGTCCTTCATACATAAGATTATCATATTTGTGTGAATGTATGCAGATGAATACAAACGCACAACTGTATACACACAGAAACACAGTTCCAAGCAGAAAAAGCACTAACATAATATCTGAAGAATAAGGCTACATAAAAAACTACCTATGTTACATTAAGAAATAACATTATATACATAAAACAATATGCGGACTAGATTTTGATATCAAGCAGATTTTTTCTAGGTACAAAGACTGCATTTACAGATTACTCAATCAAATACCAAGGGTTATTTGACTGACAGAAAGTAATTACAGAAAGAATAAGTTCCGATTTCATTAACAAGGAAAAAGCAAAAAAATAAAAATCGTCAACCAGAAATTGCATCTTTGAACAACGCACGGGTGAAATTGCTGTGAAGAGTGCACTTAAGATAAATGGCAAAAACTGATAACAAATTCACGGTACTTTTTCAATACGTTTCGATGCTAGGAGGCACTAAGAAAACAACAAACCATCCCTCAATAGCTAATGCTGATATAAAAATAACAATATTTACTAATTTGATGGCTTTTCTTGAAGCATGTTACATAAAATTGCTAAACAAAAGGTTCTGCGTGAGCTCTGACAGACCACTCTGAAGGTACAGAAATAAACCAGATATTTATTTTGATGAAAATGGCACATATCAGGCTAACAGTTGATGTTTTCTGTGTTAACCCTCTAATTCCATAATGTTTAGTGCAGAACTGTCAAACGTCAATATGTTGCAGATAATGGAGTGGAATCACTATTTTCCATTTTAAAATTTTAATAAACTCCATTTACGATTAACGAGAACAAAACTTTTGAGTAGAGCAAAAATATGCATTTTTTTTTTTATTCCTACTAGCTAGAGTCTCTGTAGATCAAACACCTGATTTAATAGAAAAAGATTTCGGTTAAAGCAAAACAACCATCCTTGCAACAGGCCCAGTGGATTTTGTTTCTCTGACACAGCTTCTTAGAACGAAAGACGATGCAATGGCTGACGAGATGATGGGAACAAAATATTCTAAATTTATAAAGGTCAATGGGTATCTCATGAATAATGAGGAGCAACAGTGAGGACGTGATGAGGCGACGGCGAGACTAGATGAGGAATGGCTGCGGTGACGTGCCCCAGAAGATGGAGGTGATCTCGACGAGGCTGGTTGCGTTCCAGAGGTGGCAGCTTGCGCGCCGCTTCCAGGTCCGGCTCGAAAGCGTTGCGGTGCAACGGCACGCCCGGGTGGCCCAGGGCCGCGTTCACAGGGTAGAAGAACGGGGCGTCCTCGCAGGCGAAGTTGTACCACCAGTCGCACACGAAGTACTTCTGGTTGAAAATCGTCCCGTTCGGACACAGGAACGAGTCTTGTCGGCCACTTCTGTGGCAGATGTGGAAAACCTAAAAGGACAATATCGTTAACTTATTATAATATAGACCGAAATGAATTTCGTCAACCACTTCTGAGACACAGAAAATCGAGAAGGGAAATGTTCATACTTTTAGACAATAACATTATAAATAACAGGTTTGATTACACGAACTACTGGATAGCATTTGAATGGTAGTGAATTTTGCAGTATTGAGACGTCAAGTTGGTCAGTGGCGCTCTCAGTTCTTGTACCCTTGTAATCTACGAGTGACGTGGAAACTGAGTCGTACTGAATGACTGATTTAAGAATCTGTCCCAGGCTACCTTATATCAAGAATTTATAGAATGTATAACACCTTCTCTCACGAGAAATTATGCCCATCAAACTAAGAACTGAGATAGATACTGTGTGGAGATCATGAACCCGAGCTTCAACCAATAATAAGAGTTCTATAAGGCTTTCATTTTCAGGAAGGGGAATCCTATACCTGGCCTCGTATTCCCTGATTTAGTTAACCTGTCTCTTTCCAAGGCGGATTTATCATTACTTCCAAAATAAAAAATTCTCTCTTCCTCTGTGTACACTGAAACCCTTAACCTGCTTTTTTAGAGGAGAATTTATAATCACTTACAGAATATTGATTTCTCTGCCTTCTTTTGTGCTCCTTGAAACACTGAACCTGCCTCTTTCTTTTTTCAAGAGGAGAGTTTAGAATACATCTCAAAATACGAGTTATTTCTCTTTTGTCAGAACTTTGCCCTTTTTTCTAGATGTTTTATGTTAACTGATATTCTTTAGTTTACATTTGTTTGTTAATTAACACAGTATACCCTTTAGGTTCTAAGTATTGTTCCTTCCTGTCCGTTTCTGAACCTTGGTCTGTCTGTTCTCAGAATCCTGTTTACTTTGCATTATTTTTCTGATGTTTTTTGTTACGTGATATTCTTTAGTTTACCTTAGTTTGTTAATTAATAAAGTATACCCTTTAGGTTCTAAGTATTCTTCCTCCAAGGCATTCTTTGTTGGTTTGTTTGTTAGTTTCTTGGAGTCACTGTCCCAGTTTCTGATCCTTGGTCTGTTTGTTCTCAGAATCCTGTTTTCGGCCTCCTTGGAGCTATCCGAGGGTGACTTTTGGAAGTCCCTGTCCCAAGATACGGGAGTCTAAATCTGGGCTTCGTGTTATTACGAAATCTTTGGGATTATAGCAACTTAACGCCGCATTTCTGGAAGAATTTTCCTTTCACTAGGCTGGAGTGGTCTGCTAAGTTGCTGCTTCTCTACTTGCTGTATGGTTTTCTTTGATTATGAAACTTGGGTCTTGAGGACCAATCGCCGGAACCCATCCGGATTATTCAGCGCCTCTACTTGCTGTAGCCTCGGGCCAGTATTTGCCTGGGGGACCTCGCAGAGTGCAGGTGCAGGTTATTCCGATTTTGTTAATGCTGAGGGACTTGAGTGCGTTCTATTGAGGCCGGGCCCTTGTATTTGGGCCTTGATATATTGCGGGACGAGCCCTTGCTGCCTTATGACCCTAAATTATTGAGGGACAAGCCCTTCCAGCCTTATTTTTCTGCAGCAGCGTCTTACTCCAGGAGGGTCCCCGTGGAGGTTGATAAATTTAAGTGGACACCACAGTGTTTGTTAGGGAATATTTATTAGTATTGTAAATCGTTAGGTTCTTTCTGTCAGATATTTTCTTTCGTTTCGGGGCCTCTTATTTTTAGGAATGTTTTTTTTTTTTTAATTCTTTAATAGTGTGGGTGTATTGCTGTTATTGTATTCATAATTTGTGCGATTGATATTTTATGGTTTTATTCATAGTGGTTCCAGGAGTCATTAATATCTTTATTGTGCTTGTAAATATATCATAATTTTTTCACGTTTGGTATTTGTATCCCTCTGTTAATACTTGCGCACTGAATGTTATCTATCACTTGAACTTTGGAGGACACCAGTTGGCATTGTTTTCCTGAGTAGTCCTTAGAGGAGGGTCCTGACACTTCCTCTGATTATTTGTCTACTTTAAAAAGCGGAACTGACACTACTAAATAAATGTTAAGAATACAAATAATTTAACTTAATACGAAGAATACCTACTAAACTTAATTTCAATCACTCGAAAGAAAACGATTAATAAAGAATACATATAAATTTCATCTCCATTACTTAAAAGAAAATATAAAAATGACTAAATTTTATTTTCATTAAGAAAATATAGTTCAAATTAATCAAATTTCTATAACTTAAGAAAATATAAATACATAAATCTCATTTCCATTACTGAAAAAAATATAAAGAATAAGACATAATTTCATTTTCACCAATTAAAAGCATAAAAGAATACCATGTAATCTCTTGTCCTTTACTTATAAGAAAATATAAGACTAATTCATTCCCATTACTTAAATACAAATTATACGACTAAATTTAATTTCCATTACTTAGTAGAAAAAATGAATAATAAGACTTAAATTTCATTAGCATTACTTACAAGAAAATATAAAATATATGACTAAATATTATTTACATTACTTAAAAAGAAAATATAAAGAATACGACCTAAAAAGAAAATATTATTAATACGACCTAAATCTCAACATCTCAAGAACGCCACGAAACTCGGCAACTGACCTGACATCCTGCTTCCATGTCTGCGTAGTACCCGGGATAATCTGCGACCAGGTCGCATCCGAAAGAGGTCAGAGGGATGTAGCTGAGTATGGGGTAGTCTCGACCCGCGCGACCTGAGGTGATATTGATTTTTTAGAAAAGTCATTTAAACCTCCGTTCAGTGTGAGAGGAAGGTAAGGTAAATATTGTTAGACCCTGTCCACACTATGGGGCACTGCCCGACGGGCAAACGCTGTTCCCATAACCTTTTTCGCTGTACTGACTGGCAGAGTAAGGAGCCAGAACGATGAATTTTGTCCACATGGGTGAGCGATGGAGAGGTGGGCGTGCCCAGCGATGCCAGTAGTGTGTTCAGTGCGGTACGATAAACATGGTGCCTACCGCAAAGAAGAAGATATTGTGTAGCATGATAATTGCTTTGTGTGTGATGAAAAAGAAGAGAATATGGTGCAAAGAATGGCTCAGTAAAAGAAATGTATATGGTTAACGTACGTCTGCCAGGGTCGAAGCTCAAGCCATTGGGCACCACCATGGTGATTTTGCTACAAGACCCATCGGGCAATTTGACGGTTTGCCCGTCAAGCGTGCCCGTTAGAGGGGAGGTCCGCCGATCAGGCCCGGTCGTGTGGACAGGCCTTAAGAGGCGAGAGAAAATATGAACAGCTGGAAATGCCCGACGTGCATGACCGCTAGTGTGGACAGGTCCTTTGTGAATATGATGAGAATTTTTGCCGCAACTTGAGAATTTAGATATATTTGGTGAACTTTGTTTAGCAACAGAATTTGATCATGAGATGGCTAATCCTATGATAACACTATGGAAATGAAATCATAAAAAGTGATAATGATAATGATGTTTTGTAAATACTAAGTCTAAGAAAAGAATGCATAAACACACTAATCCTGAGGTTCTGAATTAGCATTGGTATTTTTGCAGGGAAAATACTTTTAAAAACTATTTCTCTATCAGTAAGTGAAGAATCTACAGATTAAATTCTGTAATGGTTGTAATTGAATAATAAGGTCAGATCATATGTGAACTAAAATTGAACGAACAATAACAGCAGCTTCTTCCATCCCCACCCCCCTGTACTTTTTAAGTAAATGTCCTTTTTCTCTTTTTATCGGGAAATATGTTCATTCACGCTATAACTGAATTAGCATTTGCTAGATCTATGTAAGTAAATAGCAAGTACAAGAAAAGAGAAATAAAATAAAAGGAGACATGCATGATACCAAAAAATAAACATCAATTGAGAAATCAAAATATTCGGATCGAATTAGTAAAACAAAAATACAAGAAAATTAATACCTTGAAATACATTTCAAAAAAATAACTTAAAAACAAACGCATACCCTGAAACATACAGCAGTTGGAAAGTATAAAACTCAACGATAATGAAAAAAAAATATAAGAAACATCTGTGTGTACGTATTCATCGGTTGCAAAACGGTAATTCATCTCGCCATCACTTGCCTGGTATCCCGGCGATGTAGCCGAAGTCGTAGATCTCGTTGTCGAGAATGTCGTAGTCCAATTGGGGGACGAGATGGTGGGGCACGGGCTTCTTCGCGGGAGCCAAGGCGTAGTCGTAGTCGTCGTCATCGTAGTAGTAGTAATAGTAATCGTCGTCGTCGTCGTAGTAATAGTAGTCGTCATCATCATCATAGTAGTAGTAATAGTCATCATAGTCGTCGTAGAGGTCGTGGACGTAGTCCGGATGGTGCACGGGTGGTTTGACGCTTGGCGGAAGGTCGTTATACCCGGGGCCGAATGTGGTTGGGGTGTAAACCGGAGGGGAGTAGGTCGTTGAAGATATGTTGCCGATTAAGTGCGGGAACGCCGTGTGTGGCGACACCTTCCTCTCTCCCGGGTAACTGAAGTCCTGCAGACTCTGCACTTTGGCGTTCAAGTTGGGCTTGTAGGTTGTGACGTGGTGTACGTGAGGAATTTTCAGCGGAGGGTCGTGGTTCGGTTCGATGGTTATGGCTGGTGGTGGGATGTACGCCTTCTTTGGAGGGAGTGGCGCCACGTAATCTGGAGCTGGAGTTGTTTGAGGGGGGATGTATTCCTTTTCCGGAACATACGCTATGGTGGAGGTATACACTGGAGAAGGCGTGACGGGCAAGTGGGGCGCAGGCGCGTGATATTCTTTTTCTGGGGGTAGATACGTTAGGTCGATAGGTAAATGAAGAGGTGGGGGAGGAGGGGGTGCGTATGGAGTCTTGGGTATCAAAACTTCAGGTAACTTAGGAGGAACATAAGTGTCTTCAGGTGACTTCGGTGGAATATACGCAGGTGTCGTGTGGTGATCTTTCTTTGGCGGTAAGTATTCACTCACTGGTGGTACGTATGTCCTCGGTGGTGGTGCGTAAGTAGGGGTTAATGTAGTAACAGGATAATCTGGTGGTTTATATGTGGGTTTGGGAGCATGGTATCCAGCTTCATGGTGGTGTTCATAAATAGGGGGCTTATAGGTAGGCTCTGGGGCATGGTACCCAAGTTTATGGTCAGGATGAGATGCAATGGGTTGACCTCCTTTAGGACCTAGATAAGTCTGCTCCGGCTCATGATATCCAGGCTTTGGTGCTGTGTATGTAGGCTCTGGGGAAGCATATTCAACTTTAGGGGGTGCATACGTAGGCTCAGGAGCATGGTATCCTGGTTTGTGCGATTCGTAAGATGGATCAGGAGTGTAAAATTCATGTTTTGGAGGGATATATGTAAGACCTAGAGCAGGGTATCTTGGTTTGGGTGTTGAATGCACATACTTTGGAGGATGAAAATCATCTTCAGGAACCTCATAGTCACGCCTTGGTGGAATGTAAGCTTCCTTGGGATGTTCTGGCTTGGGAGGGGCATATGTTGGCTCTGGGGCATGGTAACCTGGATGAGGAGGAGCGTATGTTGGTTCAGGAGCATGGTAACCTGGTTTTGGTGATGAATAGTGATAACCTTGCTCATGAGAAGGATACTCTGGTTCAGGGGTATGGTAATCAACCTTGGGTGGGACATATGTTGGTTCAGGAGCATGATAGCCGGGTCTTGGAGAAGAGTGATGAGTAGGGATTGGGTAATCAACTTTGGGGGGAATGTATTCTTGCTCAACAGTGTGATGGTCAGATTTTGGAGGTGCATAAGTAGGTTCAGGAGCATGATATCCTGGTTTGGATGGTAAATAGCTTGGTTCTGGTGCATGGTATCCAGGCTTTGGAGATGTGGGTAAATAACCTGGTGCTTCATGGATAGGAGGTATGTATGTGACCTCAGGGACATGATATTCTTTATCTGGAGGTGCATAAGTAGGTATAGGGGCATGATAGCCAGGTGAAGAATGGCTGTGACCTGGATGGGTACTTGGAAAATGCTCTTCTCTTGTGGAATGTTTTGGGTGATATCCTGGAGGTGGGGTTGGGTTTGCAGTGTAAGGTCTCGGTTTTTCTTCCGCTACAGATGGTGTCTTACCTTGTAAGCTCATAAGCCAACTTGGAAGTGATGTGTCATAAGATTCAGGTCTAGCTGGTAATAAGTAATCTCTGCTAGGTAGTTCATAGTTCTGAGATGGTGGCCCATATGTTGGTACTGGAGTTTCATAAAGTCCTGCTGGAGTTGTTGGTTGCAGAGGAGGAATATATTCATTGGATGGAGGTTCATACTGGGAACTTGGGGTTACATGGCTCTGATGAGGAACTTTATAATCCTGAACAGGAGGTAAATAAGTTCTTGCTGGTGTAGAATAAGATGCAGGTAAGCTAGTGGTTACTGATGGTGCTTTGGGAGGAACGTACTCTTCGTTTGGGGGTTCGTAGTTCCTTTCAGGTTCTTTATATTCTGAAGGTTCCTTGGTATCATGATATTCGTCTTTACTTGGTGGAATGTATTGCTGACTGGGCGGTGTTGGACGTTTCCTGTGCTTCCGCCGTCTTTTTCCTGGACGTCTCCTCCTGTTAGGGTGGCCATTTTCAGGCGTCCTTTGAGGTGTCAAATAATGTTTATCTGGGGGTATGTATTTTCTTGGTGGTGGTGTATAATCATCTCCAGTATGCTTTTCATTAGCAGGAGCATCACCATATTCCTTATTGGGTGGGAGATACTTTCGAGGTGGTGCAGCATATTCTTTATGTGGTGATTTGTGATTTAAAATTGGAATTCTCAAGGACTTCGGTGGAACATACTCTTTGCTAGGAAGCTCATAATTTGCCGATGGTGGTTGGTCATAAGGCTTATGATCAACATGGGGAGATACATATTCCTTGTTTGGTGGGATGTATTTCTGAGGTGGTTCTTTGTGATAGTGGGTAACAGGTTCCAGAGTAATTTTTGGAGTTACATACTCTGGGCTTGGTGTCTGGTATTCTGCAGTGCTGGGTTTTCCATATGACTCTGGTGTGGCATGAGGTGGTATATATTCCTTACTTGGGGGAATATATTTCTGTGGTGGTTCTGTATACGTTACAGGCTCTGGGTGTGTACTTTTAGGAGTTTCATAATCTTTGCTTGGAGGAATGTATTTCTGAGAGACTCCTGCGTGAGGTCCTTTTGAAACAGTATGATCATATGATGGAGTTGTTGGATGAGGAGGTTTGGGTGGAACATAGTCATTTGTTGGAGGAAGGTACTTTTCTGGTGGCTTTGCATATCCGGCTGTAGTACTCTCATGATAAGGGCTGCTTCCTGTTTCATGATAAGGAGCCCCAGGTGTTGGATAAGGCTCTGTTGTATGCACGCGTGTCGTTGGATCCGTGAGAGAGTCGCCATGGTAATCTTGATTATTGCTTGTCCTTTTGAACTTGAAAGATACTGGTCGTCGATACTGTAGATGAGCTTGCAAGCTCACTCTGTCTGTCACAGTCGTGAAGTAGTACGGCCTTCCAGTAGGCCGACGCAAGAGGCCTTCTGTGCGTCGACGGTTAATGCCTGGTGGTCTCCGAGGTGGGCGGAACACTAGACCTGCTGCATTTTCAGCTTGAGGACTCCTGCTTAATGGAATGTAAGGCTTTGTTACGGGTGATTCCTCCTCGCCGTAAGCTGGGGTGACCAGAGCCCCCAAGGGTACATAAGAGGGTCCTGCAGGGCTAGGAAGATAGTGCTGATGGTTGTTATCTGCTGCACCTCGACTTTCTAGGGGCTTCTTGCGGTACTTGGGAGTGACGTGGACCTCTGTTTCGTATATGTCAGGTATCCCAACATCGAAACGAGAATTCAAATTCGGCTTCCTGTCAAATATACGTGAGACAAAGTTAGCTATACTAATAACAATTCTTACTTACAACACAAGGTTTAAATTTATAAATCTATTAACAAGAGTTAATCCCATACATTCAGACTGACAACTGAAATATTTTTCAGATTGGCAACTGGAACATTTTTTCAAAACTTGATAATTGCACTTAAGAATAAAATAATGATAAAAACTTTACCAACTGTCTCATATACAGTATGATCATACAGGCTACGTTACAAAGTCTATCAAGAGGTCAGCAAGTCTTATCTATAGGTAACGTTTATTGAAGGTCACTTACCGGTGTTCTTTCTACTTACAGTCACTTGTTGTCTTTGCTTTAAACTGCTTGGGTTGAGCAATATCATTAATATTGTCAGAAGATATGTTAAAATCCTTCTAGTTCAAATTCACTTTATAACAACTAAAGCTTATCGTCTAGTGAATAGAAAGGTGAATAAGTCCAGAAATGTTAAATAATGATTATCGTAAAAGTAAAAAAAAACAGTAAATATCTGAAAATCAGAAATAAAAATTATCTTTAACGAATAGCATGCTTTTCTAAATCATCTAAGCTAGGACTTGTTAACAGTTTTAAATATATTATATATGGAATTAAGATTTCAGCAATATTTAACATCATAATATATATATATATTATATTTATATATATATATATAGATATATATATATATATTATATATATAAAACTAATACAGTGAAAGCTTTCATGAAGTCATAAAAGTACAAATATCGTCAAGACAATGAAAGCATATTCTAGACAAAATAAATTTCTTTTATGAGCCAAGAGATTGAAATTTATCATTCGTGAATATGGCAAAATTTGGTGAAATTTCAAACCTAATAAAAAAATGTGTGAAAAACTTAATAGACCAATTTCGTTGAGTGAATAAAGGAAATTTCTGATAAACTATCAACTTGTTTACCTTATGCACTTAAATATCAAGCTCCAACAGGGTAAATCTGTTTATAAACCAGTGTTTTTATAACGTATACAAGGGAATTTATGGGACCCGTAAAACAGCGAATACAAATGAATTCAGGGTCGGTGATTTTTTTAATTTTTTTAATAATTTTTTTTTTAAATCAGTAATTTATATGATTTTTTAATTTATTTTATTTAATAGTTTTTTTATTTGTTGGATGTTTTTTCAATAATTTTTTTCCTCAAAATGTATTTTATGACAGAATTAATATTGAATTATCTTTTAGGTTTCCAGTTCTGGCCTAAAGTATGTACTTGCATTTTTTTTATATCAAAATAAATCTATGCAGCACAGTTATGCTTGAGTTTTTATTAACCTCCAACCCATATTTTTCTATATGTTTGCTTCCAAATAAAAAAAATCAAAAGAATCATGATTTTTTAATGAAAAAATCAATGATTTAATCACTTGATTAAATCAGTTTGATTTAATCATTGCCAACCCTGCAAATGATTAATGAGTGATGTGGAAATTTTTACAATCTTCTACAAAATGTTCGATTCGCTGAAGAAGGGAAATCTTTTGCAAAGGAATTCTCAATACAAATTAATTCCCCGCTGTCTAAAATATTATTATAAAATAAAATTGAATATTTTATAGACTTCAGGAGAGGAACACTTGACGGAAATGAAGAGGACTTTTTTTTTCTTTTTTTTTTTTTTTGCAAGTAAAACTAAGTGGATTTTTTTCAATAGATTCCACAACCAAGCAAATTCCTTAAAGTTTAAAGTTTGATATACTAATAAAGTAGAATATCTATAAAGGATGCAGAGGAATATTTGATGGATCCACTATGTAGATTTTTTCACGCATTTTTTTCAAATGTCGCATTTAAACAAATTCCTCAAAGTGGAAATTTTGATAAGATGCTGAAGTGGAATGTTTACATAAAGAGGAACATTTAATGGATTGACGAGGGGGCTATTTTCCTTTAATGGGGGGGTGGGCGGTTGGATGGGGGGATGAGAGATTTTTAAATAACTTCCATATACAAACAAATTTACCAAAGTGTAAATTTTGCAAAACTAATGAAATGCTTTATAACGATTCTACAGGAGAATTCTAGTGTGAACTGACGAAGTAGCGAAATTCTGAATCGACAAATTCCACATGGAAAGTTTGAGATATCAATCCACATACAAACAAATTCCCCAAACTGTAAATTCTGAGAAACGAACGAAGCTGAATATTTTAGACTCCAAAAAAGGAGAATTTTTAGATGGACTGTACGTAACAGTGAAATTTTGGATAACCAAATTCCACACACACAACGAAGGTTTCAAAATCAGCCAAAATGGAACCTCTGACATCCGCTCAATCATCTAAATCTACAGGATCTCGAACTAACTTCGACGTGTACACCGAGGGCTTCTTCTTCAGGCGGTATCGGATCCTGGAAGGAAGCGGGACGTTGTAGGATGTCTCCAGATCCTTCATCAACTTCTGGCGAAGCAGGAGCCTCTCTTTTGGCGACAGGGATGCCCAGGAACCCTGAAAGTATTATAATAATTCTCACACTCTGCGGTGCCCTGAAGGTGTTCTTCCTTGGAATAATAATAATAATAATAATAATAATAATAATAATAATAATAATAATAATAATAATAATAATGAATGATGATAATAATAATAATAATAATATAGTCTTAACTCTTAAACCTACACTTATCTATATCTAATTAAGTAAACTTTCACATATTTTTCCTCCCAATATATATATATATATTATATATATATATATATCTATATATATATATATACATCATATATATATATATATCTATATATATATATATATATATCTATATATATATATATATATATATCTTCGTAGCTTTTAAAAAGATAAAAGGAATGCTGCAGAACGTCAGAATGCCATAGATATTTATAAAAACAAAAATGCATACATTTTCTCTTAACAAATACAAACAGCATTTATCAATACTGTTTTGTACATGAACTGATAATACAGTATACTTATGAATCCTGTGTATGGTAGAGTAAAGAAGTGCAGTATTGTATGTGTAAAAGTAAAGATGAATATTGAAAGATGACTATTAAAGTCAATCATGCTGAGATGTTGAGTGAGAGAGAGATGGGAGTTGGCCATACCTTGATTTTCAGTTATACATACAGTACAGTGTTCTACTTCTTAAATTGTTCATATAGGTGTGAAATATGATATATGTCTGTTTATATTAAAATCTTATATTTATAATATGGGGTTCCCTATCATATGACATTTCATGTATAGACACTAGGAGTTGGACTTGGAACCAATTTTGCATGGACAACTGTATGTATATGTATACCCGTATCCCCTAAAAACTTAACATAAGCCATGCAGCTACACAAAATGAGAGAAAAAACAGTTTACAAAGAACCTCTACAGGAGAGATCACACTAACCTGCTCGATTCTAGACGGCTTCTTGATACCATTGCCAAAATCACCAGGAGGTAACACTCTAGTTTCGACCACCTAAAGGACAGAGGTGAGAAAGGTTAGTGTCAGGGGGAGCTTTGCGCTGGAAAGGAATCGTCTCCAGACAGGCAAGGGGCTCTGGAACTTTGGAGTCTGTGCCATTTTGTTCTGCCTTTCTTTCCTATTTTCCCTCCTAGGTACTAATAAAAGTCACGCTGCGTGCAGCTGAGCAGGTCAGTTTAAGCATGTCCACAGTGAGAGTGTGAAAAGGATAGCTACTCTTCAACAAGAACTGTTCAGAGTGCGAAAAAATAGCCACTTTTCAACAAGAACTGTTCAGTCTGAGAAGAATAGCCACTTTTCAATGAGAACTGTTCAGAGTGTGACAATAATACCTACTTTTCAACAAGAATAGTTCATGTATGTTTTAGTCTCAAAGTATCTAAGACAGAGATGTTCTAACAAAGACTAGAATGAGTTAAGAAAAATAAGGAAAATGGAAAAGGCATGATTTTATGCAAGCATACGTGGACAGCACAAGTCACCAATGACGAAATCACTTGGTCTATTTCTAATCAACCCAAGCTAAGTTTGATCTAACTGCATTGTCAGTGAAGTAGGTGCTAAAGGGGAGAGTTTTCTGGAATCTTTCGGAATCTCACACCTTACTTTTGTAGCAAGTAGCCAATTAATTTGCTATACGAGTTCAAAACTGAAATCATGCATGCTGAATATAGATAAGTATAATGAGCAATTGATTTTTCCACCAATACTGGTTAATTGTTGAAAAATTTAATGGTTACAGGATGATTAGTTACAATACCAGAGAACTAACTCGCATGGCACAGTCCAAGAACTCAAGCTGTCATTTTGAAAGTCACTAGTGGGAAATTAGGGAAATGTGAACTAGAAATAAGTCTAGTCTAAGGCAGTCACAGTCAAGTACCCTCTTCCATGAATTTAGCTCATGAAAAACTGCAATATTCAGCACTTCCTAGTAAGGCTTCAGTATCTGACAGACATCCGGCAGTGGGGACCTATAGCATGTCTCATTTACTTACTGGTCTATAAGAGATTTCTAGAAAAGGAACTAAGAAGTTATTGTTAGTACCATACTAGGGATAGCCAACTACTGCCAATCTTACACATCTAATACAAAACAGAAAACTAACCTCCGAAGCTGCTTTGCTGAACTTTGGTTTAGAATCATCACTTGTCTCCCCACTTCTGTTCGGGTTTGCTTTTGTCTCGCCCTTTTCGTTCCCCATGATGCTGGCGATGTCATCCAAAAGGTTGGTGTCGGTGAGACGCCATTTAAGCATGTCGACATTCACGGAGAGGTTGGAGGGTGATGTACTAGACCCATCTGTAACCAGGAGCATTCTTGAAGTTGCTACGGACGTCGAGGAACTGGACGTGACCTCTTCTTCTTCTTTCCTATAGTTATAAGGAGCCTGCCTCGACGGCTGCCGGTGCGCCTCAGAGACCTTGTCTGGTATTACTGAAATGGCAGTTGATGTTCCTTTGGTGTTGGTTGTGTTTTTGCTCAGGGAGGGCAGTTCCTGTTCTTCACTCATCTTTAGCATAGTAGAGTGGTTTTCGCTAGCTGAGCTGACCATATCCTCTGCTTCATCGTTGTTGAGAGCTGCCCTACTTAACTCTTCCTTGTTGAGTGCTACACTACTTAGCTCTTCCTTGTGGTGAGCTACAGTACTTAACTCTTCCTTGTTGAGCGCTACATGACTTAGCTCTTCTTTGTGGTGAGCTACACTACTTAGCTCTTCCTTGTGATGAGCTACACTACTTAGCTCTTCCTTGTGATGAGCTACACTACTTAGCTCTTCCTTGTGATGCTACACTACTTAGCTCTTCCTTGTGATGAGCTACACTACTTAGCTCTTCCTTGTGGTGAGCTACACTACTTTGCTCCTCCTTGTTGCGAGCTTCACTACTTAGCTCTTCCTTGTTGACAGCTACACTATTTTGCTCTTCCTTGTTGAGAGCTACACTACTTTGCTCTTCCTTGTTGGAAGCTACACTACTTAGCTCTTCTTTGCTACTCTTTGGAGTCAGTACTGCACTAGTATTGTTTCTTACATTTTCCTCCGTTGTTTCGTGTTCATTAGGTTCCTCAGTTTTATTCGTAGATACATCTTTGGTCTCGGGAGCACTTTTCTCCCCTTCAAGGAGAGCTATTCTGTGAGATAACAAGGACGAACTGGGTCTACGGGGCGCTGGGGCAGGCGCGCCCATGGCTGCTACCCAGGCATCCAGTGTGAGGCATCATCGTCCTCCGCCCCTCTGCAGAAGGTGCTTTGAGAAGCACGCTCACTAGCCCTAGAAAAAGGGACAATAATCATATTTAGTTGTTATTTGTTGCTATGCAAAGAAATCATCATCACAAATAAGTTATGAAGAGCTTGAGAGGATAGTTATATGTACAAACAGTAAGGAAAAATCAATACTATATACCCTCCTTATTTCACAGAAATGAAAGACTAAAGCTAGGCCGAATAATTTATATATCTTTGTCTATATTTAGTCATTTGACTTCCACCTCCTTCTAAGTCTTCCCTCAGAAAGGATTATAATAATAAGGAGAAATGTCAGTTCAGCATCTCGTTATTGACACTGATTAGATGTTTATCGTTTCATCTGTTCCACAGAACCAATCTTCCTCGATGTCAACTCACCTGACACAAGGAGGAGGCGAAGCCATTTTCCTGGCCATCCCGTTCTGCCACCAGAGGTCACTCCTGACGGGGAAGACAAAAGATGTAACTATATTAGGAAGTTCTGTTAATGGTTGGTTGTACAAAGAGTTCTTCCTCAATTTAATGGTTAATATATAATGTGGCAGTAACTGTCGACTTATTTTTTGGGGGAGTCTTAATGTCAAGTGAATCTTTATATTTCTCTGTTAGAATTTGCAAGATGATTTAAGTAAGACCATCAACTAATAAATTCAAGTAGTTGTAAATTTAGAAGAAGAAGAAGAAGAAGAAGAAGAAGAAGAAGAAGAAGAAGAAGAAGAAGAAGAAGAAGAAGAAGGAGAATTTAAGCAGGACCACAAACATTCATTCACATCCATGAAAATTTAGCTTCACATCATAAACACTGAAATAATCCACCAGTCAAATTCACAGTCATATTCATTATAGAATTCACGTCAAACGTTGCTGCAAATGTCCTTGAAATATAAAGGAAAACGCAAAAGTGCTAACAGGATACTTTTCGTTGCCATCAGGGTGTCATGGCAAACGAGGGTCTCTTTACTAATAAGTCATTAACTTAAGTCTTTAATCTCCGTACGACAAATAAAAACTTGAAGCCCACTTTCAATGCTATTCGATAACTGCAGAAAAACAATTGACTGACATTTGTTTAAACTTTGATTAAACAAAAATATAACTTCAAGTCAAGGTTCAGTTCGAGTTAGGGACTTCACAATATCGATTGTAGCCTAATTTCTGAAGGTAAGTCACATAATTTGAGGACACAGTTCCTCAAAGAATAAAAGACCGTTAATCCTTCTGACAGTTACAAACATCAAGAAAATCTGACGGCATTTTCTCTAATTGTTTGCGGTCGCAATTTCCTTCAAGCAAAAACCAAATATAGAAAACTCAAGTACAAAGCCTCACCATTTTAGAAATGGGATGAAGCTTTCACAAATATGGTCGATGTTTGCGTAAGTCACCTTAGAATCCAGAGGTGTTGAGTTAAAACTTTCAGGTATTAATGTGACTTTTCCAAACACTGATTAAACCTCATGGTACTTTGCTGTTAATTAAGTCTCAATATGTGCAACTCCTCCTGGCACCTAACAAGTCTTTTAGCACCTGACTGTTAATAAATACTCAACATGAATGCAAATTCTGACCCTAACAAAGCCTCATGGCACTTGCTTGCTGATTAAGTCTCAATATGAATACAACTTCTCCTGGCAATTAAGAAACTTCATGACACTTAGCTGATAATGTTCAGAATCAAAATATCACCCAGATTAGTCTTCGAAACTTGAATTAACTTTAAATAAGTTTTTCGACGGTATGAATAACTCCATATATACCCATATAGCCCAGAAAAATAGGAAATTAAAAGAGAAGGGGTCTAACCCACAAGAAAGTGAACGCCCGACCCTTTGAAAGAAATAAGGTTATAGGACTAAGAGAATAATTTTGGCTAGAATAATTTTGGCTAAAATTAAAATATGGAATTGGTTGCCTAGTGTAGTTGTGGAGTTTTCTGATCTACAAATATCTGAGCAAGGAGCGAATTCAGTCCCGCTCTCTGCTGAGGTCTCCTGAATTTCAGGTGTTTCGGTTATATTTTCTATTTCATCATATTTATTTATTCATCAACGTTTCCTTTAAGTTGTCTCTCTTTCCAGGCTGATTTCAAATTTGGAGTCCTCTTGGGTTTATAGTCTATTGACTCTGTCCATGTGGGGTTTCAATAGAAGATTTAAAGGAGAAAAGCGTACATTCTACTATAATACGCCAGACGACAAAGAGCTTGCAAAGCAAGCTTTCACAGAATAAATAACGTGCGAAAAGCGGATAAAACTGAAAAGTAGAAAATGAATACAAATAAAAACAAATACTCATACGAAACAGCAATTACTACAGTTGATCATTCTAACAACCCAATCCACGGCGAAAGTTCCAGATACACTGGAAAGGAAAAAGACTGCCATCAGTCCGAGGAGGAGACGAGAGAGAGAGAGAGGAGAGAGAGAGAGAGAGAGAGAGAGAGAGAGAGAGAGTGAAATGACCGGCATTTATAACTACGGGGACCAGGTAATTGACTCGGTAAATTACGTGAGGCACGGCACTGGAACACGACGGCGTCGTCTGGAAGGTCTCGAGAGAGAACAGTCGAAGTCTCGCTATGGAAAATTACCCAGATTCTTGTCACGAAAGCGATGGATTCCAGTCCCAAGGGAACGCCGATGATCCTAAACTCACTGACGGACATTGCCGGAGGTGATTTTATAGCGGAGCAGGTTTATTGGTGCGTTGTCGACATTGGGAACATAAAGGAGACATGAGATAAATAAAAATAAAAATATCTTAGTTTAACCAGACCACTGAGCTGATTAACAACTCCCCTAGGGCTGCTGGCGCGAAGGATTAGATACTTCTACGTGGCTAGGAACCAAATGGTTATCTAGCAACGGGTCCTCCAGCTTATCGGGGAATCCTAACCACATTATATCGAGAAATGAATTTTTAATCACCAGAAATAAATTCCTCTTATTCCACGTTGGCAGAGCGGGGAGTCGAACTCGCGACTACCGAATCGGTAGGCGAGTACGTAAACCACAAGTCCAACGAGGAACTCCGGAAATAAAGCGTAGGTTCCTGTAGGAAGAGAGAACTGGGGATCCTGTATTAATAACCGGATAACTGTCGGAAGGAATATTTTAATTTGATTAACAAATCAGAAAGAGGTTGGACAGCAAGACTGAGCTGAAATGGTAGCAAAGTGGGCTAAAATGCTCCACCTCTCCTGAGGGATACGTCTTTCAAAAGTATCCCTCAGGAGAGGTGGAACATACACCCTGCCTATGTGAACTCTCGAGAGAGACTGAGAGTTTCCAGCCCTGTGATTGGCTTATCAACAGCCAATTAGGAGCGTCGTAAGGGACTGGCCTAGACATCAGATGCACAGTTGATGTGAATCTACTATAGAAGCCTAAAGGCCTGTCCACAGTAGGAAACATGTTTGGAAACAAAGCTTGTGGACCTCTTAGGCTTATCATCCAGGTAAATTAGTGTTTTTTTTTATCTGTATGATTTTAGTTTATATTTCAGAGTTCGGGCGTTTTACAATAAACATTGATATTAATGTGTACGCATAAATTTGAAAGTCCCTAATACCAACATCTTTATGCAGCCCGCCCCGCCTCCCCCCCCTCTCTCTCTCTCTGTAATATATATATATATATATATATATATATATATATATATATATATAGAGAGAGAGAGAGATGAGAGAGAGAGAGAGAGAGAGAGAGAGTGAGAGAGGAGAGAGAGCGAGAGAGAGAGAGGGAGAGAGAGAGAGAGTTTCAACAAATCATTATTAGTAGCAAAAATTTGTTTGGATAATGATTATTTGAGCAACGACTGTACGACACAAACAATAGCAACTGAGTGTACATATGTGTGTGTGTGTACATACATATATAAATAGTGATATGCACTAGTTTAAGTGTGTACATGTTATATATATATATATATTATATATATATATATATATATATTTGATAATCCTAAGTGGCCCCCCTCCCCATCCCCCATGAAAGATTTCTAGATCCGCCACTGACAACGAAATGGCTATGAAAACGTCTCAACTTGATTTTACATAGACACAAACAGCATTCTAGCAGCCTCACGTACATTATTATTATTATTATTATTATTATTATTATTATTATTATTATTATTATTATCATTATTATTATTAATTTATCCACATTAACCAAGCTCCTTACACCCTTCGACACCGTACGGCAAGAGCCCCATACTGGGCTCTCCAGGCAAGGTGTTGTAACGGCTAATAGGTCTGGCTTGGACCTCTATAGAACTTATCATCCGGGTAAATGAGAGTTTTTTTTTTATCTATGATTTTACGTATAAATTTGAAAGTCCCTAATACAAACATCTTTATGCAGCATGAAGAAAGGCTCAGATGAAAACGCCTGAACTCTGAAATATAAACTAAAATCATAATAAAAAAAAAAAACTCATTTACAGGATGATGAGTCTGTAGAGTTCAAAACAGGCTATTAGACGTTACGACACCTTCCGGGGAGAGCCCAAGTATGGGGCTCTTGTCGTACGGTGTCGTCGAAGGGTGTAAGGAACTTGGTTATAGCTCTGGATAAATATAATAATAATAATAATAATAATAATAATAATAATAATAATAATAATAATAATATAATAATGTACGTGAGGCTGCTAGAATACTGTTTGTGTCTATGTAACATCAAGTGAGACGTTTTTATGGCCATTTCGTTGTCAGTGGCGGATCCAGAAATCTTTCATGGAGGATGGGGTCCCACTTAGGATTACCAAATATATATGTAACATGTACACACATACACTACGTATATATCACTATTTATATATGTATGCAAACACATATATGTACATACAGTTGCTATTTTTTGTGTCGTACAGTCGTTGTTTAAATAATCATTTTCCAAACAAATTTTTGCTACTAATAATGACTTGTTGAAAGAAAACTGTGTTCTTTTATTCATATCCATGACGGTTCGCTGTAATTAATATATCAAAGTTGGCGATTTTTACAGTAAGTCCGGATATTTACGAGCTTTTTCTATATACAAAAAAATAAAATTTGATTTGTTAAAAAAGTCGAAATTCGGATCGAGCGCTCATAAAAGCACCTCTCTTTCCGCTCGGCTTTGACAATTATGAATCGTCATAGCATCCTTAGCTTTTTCACACGCAACAAGACCGGAGGAGACGATGCCCTTGCCGAGGGTAAAGGAACCGTTGCTTTGAGAGAGGACGGACAGAAGAGGAATTCTCCTTCCGATGAGAAGAAAGGGAAGAAGAAAGTGTCGTTCAAGTTCCCTCGTTCTGGTTTCCTCGACAGCTTCAGTTCAGGACCTTCTTCCCTGGAGAGGTCACGGGAGAGGTCAGCCAAGGACGAACTCGTTGCCCTACGACGTCAGATCCGTGAGCTGCAGAGAGAGAATGAATTCTACCGAGTGAGCGAGAAATCCCGTCAGTGTAGGCCTGAAGATAATTCGAAACAGAAGTCGGCGTCCGCCATCAGCACCCTGAGGAGAGAAAATGACGACCTCCGGAAGGAACTCTCCGCCGCTAAGGAAACCATTAATATTTTGAGGGCGCAAAACGACAACCTGAGGGCGGCAGCAGAGGGTCTCATCAGCAGGAACAAAACTCTAGAAGAGCGAGAACACGTTGTCACGAGAGCAGGGCGAGAGCTGATGATGAAGAACGCCGAGATCGAAAGGGCCTCTGTGGCCCTCCAGCAGCAGAGATACCAGATGGAAATGGAGGCGAGACAGATGCAGCAGAACTTCGAGTTTTTCGCTCAGCAGTTGATGGCCAGAGAGAGAGATTTCGCCCCGATCAAGATCGAGAAGGAAGACCAGGAAGGGGAGATGGAGACTAATGACTGGCTGATGGCTGAAGAAGCTCGCACTCGAGGCGACGATGAAGCCGTGGTGGCGTCGACGGGAAATGGCTGCGACGAACATTCTTCCGTGCGAGGAAGGTCGACGAGTCCCGAAATTGGTTCTCCCGAAGGAGGAAGGCTGGAAAACTCCGATTCTACCCCTCCCGAAGGAGGAAGCCTGGAAAACTCTGACTCTAGCCTTCCCGAAGGAGGAGGGCAGGCAAACAACGTTAGCTCTCCCGTGCGAGGAAGAACCAGGAATCGCAGCGTTAGCTCTTCTGGCCAAGGGAGGACGAAGAGTAACGACCCTAGCTCTCCCGAAGAAGGAGGAGGGCTGGCGAATCCGACCGATAGCTCCCCCTTGCGAGGAAGGACGAGGAATCACAGAGTTAGCTCTTCCGGCCGAGAGGAGCTCGGGAACACCGACGTCCGAACTCCAGCGCGAAGAATAACGTGGGACTCCGCCGACTTCAGTTCTCGCGAGCGAGGAAGGACGACCCCTCGGGGCAAGGGCAGGATTGTAGCGTACGAGATAGTCGTAGGAGAGGAATTCCGCGGCCGGATTATCGGCAGGGGCGGAGGAATGATCAGCCATCTCCGGAGAAAATATCGAGTGAAGATCGCACTGCCTCCGAGGAACTCCCATTCGGACGTCGTGAGGATAACGGGAAGGTCTTCCGATGTCATGGGGGTCCTCGGTGAGCTGGAGCGCATGGGGGTCGTCTTTCGGGAGGTCTTTATCCCCTAAGATCAAAACTGGATTGTACTGATGATGTGGAACTTACAATAACTTATAATATGATCTTGAACTTACAATAAATTATATATGATATGATGAACTTACAATAACTTATATATAATATAATGTTGAACTTACAATAACTTATACTATGATGTTGAACTTACAATAACTTATAATATGATGTTGAACTTTCAACAACTTATATATAATATGATGTTGAACTTACAACAACTTATATATAATATGATGTTGAACTTACAATAACTTATATATAATAGGATGTTGAACTTACAAGACATTTTAATATGGTGTTGAGCTTACAATAACACTGATGATAAATAAATCCTGCATAAAACTATTTTAGTGTCCTATTTCTTATCCTTAATATCATAGAGAAGTGTAATGGGTAGTCAGTTAAAATGCATAAATACAGTAAATGACCATTGTTTACTTAATTTTAATCAATAGGCTTAAAAGTTATAAACAAAATTAAAGTAAAAGCGTTTGTGCGTTACTAATATATGTATATATATATATATATATATATATATATATATATACACACACACACTACTCATACATTATATATATATATATATACATATATATATATATATATATATATATATATATATATATATACAGAT
This sequence comes from Macrobrachium nipponense, assembly GCF_015104395.2. NCBI lineage: Eukaryota > Metazoa > Arthropoda > Malacostraca > Decapoda > Palaemonidae > Macrobrachium > Macrobrachium nipponense. The sequence goes on along the minus strand of NC_087215.1, from coordinate 22,008,595 downwards.
TTTGCGATTGCTTTTTTTCTTGCAGACGGAATTGTAGCGTCAAACACTGACAATACATTTCAACACAATGCAAAAAATAAAAATAATGAAAGTAAAATAAACTAAATGCGTTTTCAATTTGTGCAAAAACAACACATTACAGTAATATTTATAATTTACAATAACATAAAATTTCCTAGGTGAACTGCAACGAAAACAAAAACCACGGTGTGTTTCTGGTTGCCATGGCAACAAACGAAAATATAAGTGCTGGGATACGGAGGAGGAGGAGGAGGAGGAGGAGGAGGAGGAGGAGGAGTAAAAATGTTGTTGCCTTCTAGTTAACAGTTGATAAATTATATATATATATATATATATTATATATATATATATATATATATATATATATATATATATAAATTAAATGCATGTGTATATATATATATATATATATATATATATATATATATATATATATATATAATACCTACATACATACGTCATATCACATTTACCGTGATTCATATACATATCGAACTACAAATGTCCTTTAATTATCTATCGCTCTACCCACCCCGGAATTAATATATTTTCATATATGTTTAAAACCGAGGGGGTAATTTATTAAGCGACAATAGAATTGCTGACCGACAGGCGCGAACCATCGACCTCATCAATTGCAGGACTGGCAGTGAAGCCTGAGCCAACCCCGCCTCCGTGGTTGGCTAAGGCTTCACTGCCAGTGCTGGAATTGAGAGGTCGATGGTTCGCCCCTGTCGGTCAGCAATTCTATTATCGCTTAATAAATTCCCCCTCGGTTAAACATATATGAAAAATATATTAATTCCGGGGTAGAGCGAATTAGATATTAAAGGACATTTGTAGTTCGATATAATACATACATACTACAGTAAACACACAATGTATAATATGTATTTACTTGTAAATAAAAATATGTATAATGATACATATATATATATATATATATTATATACATCACTAATACATATATATGTATGCAAACATACATACGTACACAGTAAATACCAATCACCGAACACAGATGACGCAATTACCTCGCAGTTATTTCTTGTGGACAGTCATATGGCAATTAACGAGGACTAGAAATCTTACTGATGCCGCAGTAATCAGTACAGGTTGGATTTTATTAGGCGTATCCAGAGCGGAACTATGGTCGGGAGAGGCCCAGGGCGAAGTGAAGCCTCAGTATTATAATAATAATAATAATAATAATAATAATAATAATAATAATAATAATAATGGACTCCTAAGGAGGCAGGATGCAACCCGGAATCCCACACTATAAATACCACCCAGTCGAATTGGAGGACTGTGATGGACCAAAAAAATAAAAAATAAAAAATAAATAAATAAATAAATAAATCTGCAAATATATTTTTTCAATATGCATTTACGGCCACACCAATGTGCATTTTCATCACCGATTTTGTGACTTATGTAACTATGATATTATTATTATTATATCATTATTAATTACTGGAGTTGTTTATATCAACGAAAATAGCCAAAGCATTACTTGCCCTAAGGTTCGAATAGTATTTATATTTTAATCAATAAAATCATCTGTAATTATCATATTATTACTACTACTACTAATACTATTATTAGTATTAACATTATTACTACAGTTGTTTATTCTTACAAAAAATAGCCATTGCAGTATTTTTCCAAGGTTACAACTGTTTGTATTCTGAATCAGCCAAATCATCTTTGGGATTATTATTATTATTATTATTATTATTATTATTATATCAATTCTCATGCTTACGTTCACTCTTTCTCATCTTGTGAATGTGAACACTTTTATTATATTTTCACTAGTTTGTGTCATTTCTCAATGCCATCTCCAATCTGTACTGAGTGAACACGAGACACGAGTAATAGGAATTCAATGGCCTTTACTGTTTGGTCTTCAGGCATGCCTAATCATGCTGAATAATAATATTATATTCCCAGTTAATGTGGATATTTCACTGTCTCGTACTTCCCTCCTTTACACTGCTATTCTCTCACTGTCTTCTTATCCCTTCATTGCCAGTTATTCAATTATGGGCCAATTCACTGTCTTGCCTTTTAAGCACTGTCATATTATTCATTCATAGCGACTTTCATCGTATAGCATTTATTCATTGTTTCATTCTTTGTCGCGCACAATGTCCTGTTATTCTTCATTTTCCTGTTTGCTGTATCTTATTCATCCAGTTTCCCATGAATTGTCATTTTTATTATTTCACTTTCTTGTCATGAATTCACTGTCCCTTTCAGTGTCCCTTTAATTGTCTTATTCATTCTTCGTCCTATTTATTTTCCTGTTTAATTATTGTCCCTTCCACTATCTTTTTATTCATTCATTGTTCCTTTCATTGTATTGGTTTCCATTCCTTGCCCCGTTCATTGTCTTGTTTTTCATTCATTTATTATCTTATTTCCTGAACGTGTTATCCAGTATTATTGCATTAAAACAGTATTCTAAAACAGATAAAACCGGCATGAACTCCCACCCCTTCTCTGTCCCCCTACACATAAACCCAGGTAATCATTCATGTATGTATGTAAATACGTATGTATGTGTGCGCGGGCGCGTGCGTGTGTGATGTTTTCGTACAAATACCAGATTCGATTTCTGTACCATAGCCTTGTTATCAAGATTACATCACTGTTGGCCCCATTCTCTCAAACAGATTGGAAATGACAAATCCCGTACGCTAATTTCCTTCTGAATGATTGAACAAGATTTCCCCCATCTCACTCATCCATCTTCTTTCGTATTATTCGATCGGCCCTCCAAATTCGATTGACATCTTTCAGTGAATCAATCTTGACCTCCGAGCGACTGCCATTTCCTTTCTACAGAACTGTCATATCATCGTCTGGATTACACTTTTAGTTTTCTGCGAAAGAAAACTTTTGTGCCGCTTTTTGTCTGTTCGTCCGCCCTCAAGAGCCAAAACACTATCGAGGCTAGAGGGCTGCAAATTGGTATTTTGATCATCCACCCTCCAATCATCAAACACTATGAATTGTAATTCTCTACCCTCAGTAGTTTTTATCTTTATTTAAGGTTAAACTTGGCCATGGATCGTGCATCTGGTAGTTGATGGTTTTATACAGCGTTATACGTTGTACAAAGAACCCGATTGCTTAGGCGCATTTTTTACTATTTATTTTTATCTCATAATAAATATCTAATAACCGCATCATATTCCTCAGATAACTGCAGGTTTGATATCAAGGTATTCAGAAAACACAGGTTAAAAACAGCTCTTTTCCTTCATTTTCCTCCGTATGATATAGCCGATTGTAATTTTCCCTCAAAATTCCAACCTTTTACCTAAGAACATTCCTATAATCACGATCATTTCCGTCCAAGAACTTCTCTTTATGATTATCGCAATCTCGTGGGGAGTGTGAAAACAAAAGACACGTCAATTGCGCGCAATGAGCGTGAATTCGATGATACCGTCACACCTTTTTTTTTTTCCTAACTCTCCCCTCGCTGTGATTTACAATTATAAACAAAGTTTCTCTCCGTCGCGGCCTTCCTCTGTATCTTTAGCAATAGAATTGACTATATATCATTTAGGCCAAAGTCCAAGCGCTGGGAGCTACGAGGTCATTCAACGCTGAATGGAAATTGACAGTGAAGAACGTTTGAAAGGTTAACAGGAGGAAAACCTCGCAGATGCACCGCGTCCTCTGTTAGGAGAGGGTGGAAAGGAAGACGGAAGATAGAGAATATGAACGGGGGTACAGTAAAATGAATCAGAGGAGTTGCAGCTAGGGGTCGAAGGGGCTTTGCAAAGAACCTTAAGTAATGCATATAGTGCACTGCGTGAGGTGCACTGACGGCACTACCCCCTAAGACTTTCGTGTTTTTCTCCTTCCTCGGGCTTTCCCGAAGGGTTAGATATCTTTACGTGGCTGGGAACCAACTGGTTACCTAGCAACGGGACCCACAGCTTACTGTGGGATCCGAACCACATCATACCGAGAAAGTATTTTCTAATCACCAGAAACAAACTCATCTGATTCCAAGTTGGTAGAGCAGAGAATCGAACTCGGGACTACTGAATCGGTAGACGAGCGCGTAAACCACTCGTCCAACGAGGAACCATCCTTCACTGTAACTACAAATATCGCTCTGTGCATTATCTTCTGATACATAACATTTATCGGTGTTATGACAGGGAATTTTCACTTTCGATGTCTTGCAAAGTCATCCTTTTAGATCATTTATTCTTTGGGGATTATCTTCACCGTGACATTGGTCCGATTCTGTTATTTTCTCAGCGATTGTTGTAATGATACTTGCTTTTTTATTATGGCGTCATTACGTTGGTTTGTCATTTTGTTTGCTCATGTTTCCGTTCACGAAGGACGACTATTCGCTTTTTATTTTATGATTTTTTTTTATCCATTAGAGGTCAATGCACAGGGGCGCTGAATAAATGTATATATATGAATTACATTTATATCAGTAAGTACGTGCAAACGTCCATTTTATACACCAAACATACATATTACGTAACATACCTATATATATATATATATATATATATATATAATATATATATATATATATATATATATATTATATGCTTTTTTCATCGTTAAATCATCCGATAATGTTACATTTATATCAGTAAGTACGTGCAAACGTCCATTTTATACACCAAACATACATATACGTATACATACTATATATATATATATATATATATATATATATATATATATATATATGATGGCACTGCTTTTTTATGTAAAATTGTAATGTAAATACATATACATTCAATGTCATTTACCAAAATTATAATCATATATTTATGCATATAACTGAGTAATGTATATTATACATTGTTCATATACACGCACGCACACATACAAACATATAGTATATATTCATATATTTGTGTGCGTATGTCAGACAGAAAGTATTGGCACCTATAGAGGATCCAGAAGCACAATTATTGAAAAATTCAAGATTACAAAATGAATTTCAAATATTCTAAGCAGGAACAACGGGTAAACAGCTTGAAACGAGCTATATTTGTTTTCTTGGACAACTAATCCCCTAAAGTTGCCCAGACCTGATAGAAATACTATATGGAAGTAGGAAAATAAAGCAGTGTTAACTACCAAACTAAAGCAATTCCAAAGGAAGGCAGACTGTAAGAGTAATTGGAAAACGAAAGGTGATAAAAGAAATCCAAAGCCCTACATGAACAAGTTTGTATGACATTATTATGAAGTTGAGACTGTCATTTCATCATTATCTCTGAATCTCTATTCAGTGATCGTTTAACGGCAAGAGTAATTCGCAGGGAGGGGGAAGGGAGGGCGTGTAATCATGTGTAATGCGCTTAAAACCCTGGAATTTGCATGTTACCTTACATTTTGCTACTTGAATCAATCGTTTAATATTATATACTTTCTGTAAAATGAGCCCAGGAAGACTATACAACTTCGGTTCTTCTTGAGAAGGGAAGTTCCTTGCCGCGTGGAGGCCACTCGTATTTGAATTATGGCAGTTGATCGAGACGCAAAAAACGTAAGTCAGCCGTGTTGGACGCACGCGACGGAGTCGGTGGGACCTTAGCCTTAGTCTTGTTAACGATGCCAAGACTAGCATATCAAAAACAACTCTGCTCTACAAGAGATTATCAGGAGAAGGATTAAAATAATCTTTTTTAACTTTTTACTCACCTGTAAGGGAATGAGAGAAAGGCGGTCTGACAAAAGAATAGAGAGGAAGGGAAGGGGCTGTAACAGTCACTTCTAAATGTTCAGGGAAGATTAAATGAAGGCACAGAAAAAAAATATGCAGTGAAAAACATAGTGCAGTAATCCCTGACATACATTTTTGGAAAGAAATGTTAAAAAGCATTATTTCAAATGAACGAAACGCCGTCTATTCCTCCAATGAGTTACCAGAGTGGTTTATAAATATGACACTCTGATCAACCTGAATTAAAGTTGTTTATTAAAAGAGATTTTATCGCATAAAAGGACTATGACAAAAACCACTTCACATCACAGTTTTAAGTAGTATGTTGAAGATCCAAATGACCGAAATGTGATAGAAAAGACGTACTGGTGTGGAAGGGGTGGGGTGAGTGTGGCAATAGGTCACAATGAGGCCAGGGAGCCATCTAAAAAAAAAAATGAAAGCTAACTCAAGAGGACTAATATTTCTAAATTCTTTAAAGTCGTGACTATAGAATTTCAGATTATTTATATATACTAAATATGCATATAGATGTTAGATTAATCAGACATTACACCAGCAAGGGCTCTTGTTCCTTACAGCAATCTGTAAGTAACTTCAAAGAAGTCTAAAGCGCTATTAGCATCAATGAATATATAAGTGATGCTTATCCCACAAATATTATTAGAACAAAATAATAATTTGCATATATAATATATATTTAGATGTGTATACATACATATATATAATGTGATAATTATACCAGTAGCGTTGTTGTGAAGAATAAAATGACGTGCAAGTTATAACTCATTGCCTATAATCACATTCATAGACATGTGCTCTCCCTCTACACACACACACTCACACGCGCACACACACACACACACTATATATATATATATATATATATATATATATATATATATATTGACGTGACTCATCCATATTTCACAGATAATTCATATTACGATCTCTGCACAAGAGATACAATCTGAAGAGACACAAATATTCATTATTTTTAGACAGCAAGTGCCAATATTTCATCAACTTTACGATGATCTAATTCCAGTATGCTACTTGTGAAAAAAAAAAACAATAATAATTGGCTGAAATACCTTTAACATAGTAAACCGCCCAAAGGTGTTTGAGAAATGTTCACATATCGCAGAAAGCAGTAACGTCAGCTCCGTTCATTGCAGACGTAAAAACTCGTTCCAACACTTTTCCTGATCAAGTTATCAAAGTTCCTCCGTAGCCCTTATACGGGAGAGCAATTCTTCTTTTCCAGTAAACAACAGATAGGCTCTAAGAGCAGATGTCCTGAAGGAATAACCGTTTTCTTTTACTTAAACTAGAAAATCGTTTCGAACACTCCGCGCTGGCGGTCAGGAGGCACCTCGGCGCCTAGTACGATAGGGAGGGATTGGTCCGTTCTTTGCACTGATATGGAAAACACTGAAGTTCTCAGGCGGTCTGGATCGGAGGGAACGCTTCTCCCCATTTCTCTCTCGCGGCCTTCTCGCTCTCCATTTCCCCAAAACTCCTCCCCCTTCCAACTCCGCAGTGGTCCATCTGGCGCGTTTTAACAGACAGGGAAAGTAAATTGACCATACCTTCACTTGACGTCATAATGAATCCTGTAGAAGCCTAAAATCATTCTTTGTCGGAAGTTCGAACGAATCAACATATGTTTTCGCGCCATTTTTATTTGCGCCAATTTTTTTTTTGTCATCATCCTTCCCGCTGTGGCGTGACGGGTGAGATGAGCGTCACTTAATCGAACTTTTTCCTATATTATAAAACTGACGGAAGATATTTTTTTTTATATCGTAGAACGAAAATGGTATATCTGTTCACTCTTTCTTCAAACACAAGACAGACGGTACAATTAAAAAATTCCTTTGGCAAACAACACTTCATGGCCTCCAGCCTCTTTCTCTCCTCCAGCAGACATCCAGTAATTGGTAATGATTTTGTGGGGCTTGTGCCAGCACCGGCTCTTACTCCTTAAAGAAGCCCTTTTGTGAACCGTAAGATTTAACAGTTTATAATATTCCCACGAAACAAAACTTCGACATAACGAACAATTATATGATATCTGATACATTTGCAATGCATTACTTCCCTAATACCATTCTCCTTGCATTTTAATACATTTTTATTATTCATTAATTTATTTTTCTTTTTTAATACGTTAGATTTCTTCTTTCTGATTTTCCTTTTACCTCCTCTTACTTCTTCACGATGAACACCATATTTTTATGAAGCTTGAATATCAAGCAGTGGCCCCTTTGGTGGGCTTGTTCCATATGAATAGAGTTCATCTGAATAATAATAATAATAATAATAATAATAATAATAATAATAATAATAATATAATAATAATAAATAATAATAATAATAATAATAGAAAAATGCGCCTTAGTCAACATACAAAAGGGCAAAGTAACGAGAACAGAAGGGATAAAGCTACCAGATGGGAGCAACATCAAACACATAGATGAGACAGGATACAAATACCTGGGAATAATGGAAGGAGGGGATATAAAACACCAAGAGATGAAGGACACGATCAGGAAAGAATATATGCAGAGACTCAAGGCGATACTCAAGTCAAAACTCAACGCCGGAAATATGATAAAAGCCATAAACACATGGGCAGTGCCAGTAATCAGATACAGCGCAGGAATAGTGGAATGGACAAAAGCAGAACTCCGCAGCATAGATCAGAAAACCAGGAAACATATGACAATACACAAAGCACTACACCCAAGAGCAAATACGGACAGACTATACATAACACGAAAGAAAGGAGGGAGAGGACTACTAAGTATAGAGGACTGCGTCAACATCGAAAACAGAGCACTGGGGCAATATCTGAAAACCAGTGAAGACGAGTGGCTAAAGAGTGCATGGGAAGAAGGACTAATAAAAGTAGACGAAGACCCAGAAATATACAGAGACAGGAGAATGATAGACAGAACAGAGGACTGGCACAATAAACCAATGCACGGACAATACATGAGACAGACTGAAGAACTAGCCAGCGATGACACATGGCAATGGCTACAGAGGGGAGAGCTAAAGAAGGAAACTGAAGGAATGATAACAGCGGCACAAGATCAGGCCCTAAGAACCAGATATGTTCAAAGAACGATAGACGGAAATAACATCTCTCCCATATGTAGGAAGTGCAATACGAAAAATGAAACCATAAACTACATAGCAAGCGAATGCCCGGCACTTGCACAAAACCAGTACAAAAAGAGGCATGATTCAGTGGCAAAAGCCCTCCACTGGAGCCTGTGCAAGAAACATCAGCTACCTTGCAGTAATAAGTGGTACGAGCACCAACCTGTATGAGTGATAGAAAACGATCAGGCAAAGATCCTCTGGGACTATGGTATCAGGACGGATAGGGTGATACGTGCAAACAGACCAGACGTGACGTTGATTGACAAAGTCAAGAAGAAGTATCACTCATTGATGTCGCAATACCATGGGACACCAGAGTTGAAGAAGAAAGAGAGGGAAAAAATGGATAAGTATCAAGATCTGAAAATAGAAATAAGAAGGATATGGGATATGCCAGTGGAAATCGTACCCATAATCATAGGAGCACTAGGCACGATCCCAAGATCCCTGAAAAGGAATCTAGAAAAACTAGAGGCTGAAGTAGCTCCAGGACTCATGTGATCCTAGAAACGGCACACATAGTAAGGAGAGTGATGGACTCCTAAGGAGGCAGGATGCAACCCGGAACCCCACACTATAAATACCACCCAGTCGAATTGGAGGACTGTGATAGAGCAAAAAAAAAAAAAAAAAAAAAAAAAAAAAAAATAATAATAATAATAGACAAACCTTCATTGAACAGGTTGCAGGAATTTTTCCACATTCATGTATTCTCATAATACTACCATGTGTCCTCATAGTTTACAGACTACTCCAGGAGTAAGAGACAGCCCTGGCATAAGGCCACCTTAATCAATAACAACAACAACAACAGCAAACGTCTTCATACAACAACATAGTAATAGCTGCATAAACTGCATAACTGCTTCCGGGCTAAGATTCTTAATGAATTCCATTCACAACCCAAGAATAACAACTCCAGCCGCATCCACAATTACAAGTCCTCTCTACCCTTCACAATTTTACTAAAGGAAATACCTTTAGAGAATAAGTAAAAAATAAAACATTATTTTTAACCAATTATATATATATAACAAGATCATTCATCACGCAGACAAATCAGAAAGCATTTTTAAACTTTTGTGTTCAACACATTTTTTCGTAATTGTGCGCTTTCTACGTTGTTAAAAAATATGACTGTCACTTGATGTTATTAGTCCATTCACTGCATTATTAAAGGTAGCCAGTTCCTTCTCTCTCTCTCTCTCTCTCTCCATAAAGTCATGTCTGGTGTCTTTCACAAAAATAAATATGGAACAAAAATGAACTCAAACAGGGATGAATTTCTGATAATTCAATTCATGTTAAAACACTTACTCTCGTCCCTCCTCGTCAATTAAGTACTTGTTTGTTAGTTGACTGTTGTAAGTTTTAGTTGGAATAGGAGAGAGAGAGAGAGAGAGAGAGAGAGAGAGAGAGAGAGAGAGAGAGATAGGCTAATGCTCAGTCAAAATGTCTACCTTCCTGTTATAGCTACAAAAACAAGATAACTAGTTTCTCTCTCTCTCTTTCACGTGGATAGTTGATACTCTATCAAAATTCGCCCTAGAAAGACATGGAGAGAAACTCTCTCATATTCTCTCTGCCCCAACCTAATTACACATGGCACAGGTAGCCATTAGGTGTTTGACCTCAATTAAGAGGGGACACCACACATGCTCTGTGGGAATCACGAACTTCGAGAGTCTACCGGTTTTATCAGCATTTTGCGCTGTTCCCTTCCCAATTGGAATTTTCGCCTTTTCTCTGTGTTCCATGAGTCACTTGACTCTTACTACGTATATTCCCGACAGTGACGGACCTTGATTTCGTCTTTTTTTTTTTATTAAGTAACAATCAAGGTTTTTTCATTGGATTTGAAATAAATTTTAAATGCCCATGCCTATATCTTTTTTTGTTCTCTTTAGTCATTTTCATCTCGGTTCTTTGTGTTTACTGTAACATAATCAAGCTCATGAATGCACACAAACATTCACACACATTATATATATATATATATATATATTATATATATATATATATATAAATGTGTGTGTAAAACATTTATATATATATATATATATATATATATATATATATTATACTATATATATATATATATAAATTTTGCTTTATGGAATTTTTCTTTGGCAAGTTCATTGTCGTTCTACACGAATGTTTAAGTATTTTCAACAACAGCAACAGCAATAATAATAACAATAATATTTTCCCTTGAAGGAAAGATGCAACCCAGAGGCTCGGAGGAATGCAGGTATCCCTTCCAGGTTGGGAATCGGGCCTGGTAAGGCCCCAAGCGTGAGAGCCAAAGGCTTTTAGGGAGACTAGTTCTCTGAGGGCACCTTTGAAGGGGAGTGTCTTCTCCAGACGAGGAAGGCAGGATTCCTAGGTCTATCTTTCGGAGGTCTCGGTATAATGCGGCCCATGAAACTCTCAACCGACAGGGGTGGCGTGCGTAGTTGCGTCGCCAGACGCACGATCATGGGCAAAACGTAACATTAAATAAAAAAAAAATAAAAAAAGCTCCTGAGGCTAGAAGGCTGCATAGTGGTATGTTTGATAATTGGATTATGGGTGATCAACATACCAATTTGCAGTCCTTTAGCCTTTGCGGTTTTCATGATTTGAGAGGACTATATATATATATATATATATATATAGGACTATATATATTATATATATATATAATATATATATATATGATATATATATATTATAAAGATATATGCCACGAAGGAAAAATAAACGAAGCAGGATCTGCGAGACCTTTCGACGTTAAACGTCCTTTACTGAGCAGAAACTGACATAAATGCGGCAAAAAACAATACAAGAAGATTCGTATAACTGACAGATAGGGATTATAAAGAGATTAGTACCTAGAATCCGACACACCTGGAAGATGAGAAACCTTCCCAAACAAGCATAAACAATGGGTGCAATTAAAGGTTTAAGACAATCATCTCAGATACAAAGACAAGACAATTAAAGGATTATAGGTGTCTTGTCTTTGTATCTGAGATGATTGTCTTAAACCTTTAATTGCACCCATTGTTTATGCTTGTTTGGGAAGGTTTCTCATCTTCCAGGAGTGTCGGATTCTAGGTACTAATCTCTTTATAATCCCTATCTGTCAGTTATACGAATCCTCTTGTATTGTTTTTTGCCGCATTTATGTCAGTTTCTGCTCAGTAAAGGACGTTTAACGTCGAAAGGTCTCGCAGATCCTGCTTCGTTTATTTTTCCTTCGTGGCATATATCTTTATTTATGGATTTATCACGTTCCTAACTTTCGTGATTCAGTTATACATACGTATGCATATTATATGTGTGTGATTATATATATAGATATATATATATATATATATATATATATATATATAATCAAATTACTTAATCATTATGTTACTATACATCTCTCGATTTTGATATCGTACATTTGAGAATTTGGTCGCCTACGAGCGCATTATTTACCATTCATTGCAGACAATTCCTGACAGTTCTTTAAAAATAAACCCTTCGACTGTTGGCATTAAAAAACATCGTTTATATTTTTAATCTTTACGACGAGCTCCATAAGTCTCCTTTGCTTTTACCAACTCATAACGCGTGCAGGTAATCGCCGTTATTTTCCCGCTTATTAGATTCACAGAGAGTTTCCTGCAACTCATTGTTCCCATCAATCAGCGGTGCAACATTTGGTGTCAGGTGACCAGAGGTGGGGGGGTGTAGTGAGGGGGCTCTCTCTCTCTCTCTCTCTCTCTCTCTCTCTCGTGTGTGTGTGCTTGTGTGTGCTTGGGTGTGCATCTTTATGTGTGTGAGTGTGAGTATGAAAAAAGGTAGTCTCTATCTTTCTGAATAAGTGAAGTGAAATGTGTTTATATCTTAAGAAAATGTACATATGTCTTCTAGATCGTGCAAAATGAAATATTACATCACTCAAAAAATAGTGGAGAGAGAGAGAGAGAGAGAGAGAGAGAGAGAGAGAGAGAGAGAGAGAGAGAGAGAGAGAGAAGTGGGGGGCTGTATGTTTATGTGTGTGAGTATGGAAAAAGGTAGTCTATGTTTCTGAAAAAGTGAAATCTTAAAAAATGTATATATGTCTTCTAAATCATGCGAAATGAAATATTATATCACTCAAAAAATTCGTTATGTGGTGGAGAGAGAGAGAGAGAGAGAGAGAGAGAGAGAGAGAATTCACCAAACGTCGCGATTATGAAACACAGCTATACTTGATGTCAGATGGCAGATACTTTCTTACTATCCTATTGAGGAGTTACTGGGAAACATTGGAGACGCCATTCTCTTCACCTGAATTAACACATTTTAGGTATTTGCCATATTTTCGGAATAAATCTTGTATACACAAGGTATCTGTGAAGGGCTTCGCACAAATGTATTTCTTATGAGTTAGTCTATTAATTAATTAATATATTCATAGATTTGTGTAGGCTATATGCTAGTTCCCTCCCAGCAACTCTGATTTATGTTGTTTGTAATTCTAGATATTTCCGTTTCCTTCGTGTGCTGGTGTGATTCTCAGAGCAATACTTTCTATGGGAATCTCTTGATCTTTTCAGCCCTCCTTTAAAGCTACCTCTCATCCCCTTGAGCCCGTCTAAAGCCACCGATGAGAATACAACAGAGTACAGAATTTAGGCCAAAGGCCAAGTGCTCGGACCTATGAGGTCATTCAGCGCTGATAAGGAAATTGACAGTAAAAAGGTTTGAAAGACGTAACAGGAGGAAAACCTCAAAGCAGTTGCACTACGAATCAATTGTTAGGAGAGGGTGGAAAGTAAGATGGAAGAAAGAGAATAAGAACAGATGTACAGTAAAAGGAATGAAAAGGGTTGCAGCTAGGCGCCGAAGGGACGCTTAGCTGCGAAGAACCTTAAGTATACCTACAGTGCACCGCATGAGGTGCACTAAAGGCACTTACCCTCCTTTTGTATATTTCACTCATAATTCTCAGAACCATCCCAGCATTCCAAATTACCCAAACGATCAAACGTCCTTCACCAATAATGAAAAATCCAAGCTTTCCTCCGATTCTTCGAAAATTCTCATACTCTCATCGTGATCGACATTTTTCGTTCTCACCTGAAACTTGCAATTGTTCTGGAAATGAAGATAATTGACTGGTAAGCAGTTAACTGGAGGAACTGCCATCTGTCTTGAGGCAAAATAGCTTGCTATTTTTTATCGAGTCAGAACACTAATTGCTCACAGGAGGCAAATTTCGGTGAAAAGTTAAAATTGGTTATACATTTGCTCCAATGCTTCTCTTTTTCTAGGTCAGTATCTTGTTCCCCCCCCCCCCCCCCCCCCCCTCTCTCTCTCTCTCTCTCTCTCAATTAAAGCATATTTGATAGTTACCAAGTACAATCTCTCTCTTTTTCTCTCTCTTTCAATTAAAACATATTTGATACAGTCACCAAGTACAATCTCTCTCTCTCTCTTTCTCTAGGTTACTCTAGCCCTCCTACTCTCTCTCTTTTCATACGACATTCTCTCTCTCTCTCTCTCTCTCATATTTGTGATCAATACATTTCTTTCTCTGGGTCACTCTAACTTCCCCACTTTCACGCTTTATCAATGAAAGCACATTTGATACAGTCAACCAGTACAATCTCTCTCTCTCTCTCTCTCTCTCTCTGCTTCAGTCGGCTTCACCCTTGGCCTTAACCCATTACCTCCCATTTCAGACTAAATAAATCGCAAAGCATCGCATCTGTTGCATTGATGACTTTCACATCTTGATGGCACTTAAGTGGCCCTTCGTAGACCAAGAAGTTTCAATGCCAGGTGGTGCCCACTTATAACTGGTTCACTTAAGGTAGATTCTTGGATGATCCCTATGCCTACGAGACGTTAGTTTGGCGGCCGCTGATTGGCTGGGAGCTGCCTACCTCCCGGTACCAGCCAATCAGCGGCCACCAAACAAACGTCTCGTAAGAATAAGGCTCATCCGAGAATCTACCTTAAGTGAATCAGTTATAGTAACTGAAAGCCATAAGGTCGATCTTTTTTTGTCGGCCTGGAACACCAGAAAAAGATTCCTGGGTTTAAATAGAATAGAATATAGAATTGAAGGCCAAATGACAAGCGCTGGGACCTATGAGGTTATTAAGTTCCTCGTTGAACGAGTTGGTTACCCGCTCGACTACCGATCTCAGGGTCCGGGTTCGATCCCTCGCTCTGCCAACAAGGAATCAGAGGATGGTGATGGAAATTCATTTCTCGATGTGGTTCGGATGCCACAATAAGCTGTAGGTCCCGTTGCTAAGAAACCAATTGGTTCCTAGCCTGGTAAAAATATCTAATCCTTCGGGCCAGCTGTAGGAGAGCTGTTAATTAATCAGCTCAGTGGTCTGGTAAAACTAAGATATACTTAACTTTTAACATTCAGCGCTGAAATGGAAATAGACAGTAAAAAGGTTTGAAAAGTGTTGTAACAGGAGGAAAACCTCGCAGTTTCACTCTAAATCAATAGTTAGGAGAGGTTGGGGGAGTAAGATGGAAGAAAGAGAATATGAACGGAGGTAGAGTAAAAGGAATGCAAGAGGTTGCAGCTTAGAATTTAACTTCTGGGTTAAATGAAAGATAACAGATCTATACATTTTCTGATGAAGTTTCACATATAAATCTTTTACTCCGAGTAAACCCGCCTATGAACTTCATGATTGTTTAGAATAATCGTGCATCTGGCAACGAATGACGACTCGTGACGATATGTCACGTGAATAAGCTGACAATATGACTATCAAAACTGACTATTATATCAAGCCATCTCACCATCCAATCATATGTCAATATGTTACAAAAAATATATGACAAATATAGTTCCCTTTTCATAATCAACAGATGTTGGTCCACGGAGGCCTCAGTTTTCCCGCGCAAACGCCATCTGTCCTATCATGACTACTCTTCAAGGCGACGATAACAAATGCGCAGCTACTTGCGCTGAAGTCCCTTTTGGAAAACTTTCACTTCTGGGTTACATGATTTCGTCGTACCAAGTCCCGGGCGGTTCTTGTGATGTTTGGTTTATGGCTCAGCGTGGCTTTTGCAGTCGAGTGAAGGAATGAAGGAAACTGTTTCGCCTTTCGTTCAAAGGTCTAATTTGCTGTTACTGAAAGGTGGACTGTGGTTTTAGTGTTTTTTTTTTTTTTTTTTTTTAGTGCAATATTTCATATTCTCACTTCGCTGAATCATGCAAAGCCCTATTTATTCATACCTTTATACACACCATTATGCATGACAGCGACTATCCCGTGAAACGTTCATTTAGTTGAAATAAACTCGAACGGAAAACGGATATTTTAAAATAACTAAATTTTTCTCAACTGACGATCCATATTTTTCGTTTATATTTTGCATTAAGCAACATTTTAAAACACTTGGATTAACAGTCTCGACCTATTTCTTGAAAATATAACGACCAAGGTAACGAAAGATTTCAATCCTGACGAGAGTCGTAGGAAGAAATGAAGGACTAAAATTCAGCATATGAACTTCATAATAATGTCACGTGACCACGTCCTCGGACTGACATCTCGTCACCGTCTTTCCAACAAACTTTGCATCGAGTGACCAACATCTT
This sequence comes from Macrobrachium nipponense, assembly GCF_015104395.2. Classification (NCBI taxonomy): domain Eukaryota; kingdom Metazoa; phylum Arthropoda; class Malacostraca; order Decapoda; family Palaemonidae; genus Macrobrachium; species Macrobrachium nipponense. The sequence continues at coordinate 21,992,072 of NC_087215.1, read as the reverse complement.
TTTTTTTTATATTATTGAGTATATGTAGACGTCACGCAAGAGGGTACATATTAAAAGATTCCAGAGATTAGGCATTTCTCAATCTTGAAAAACTGAAAATTGAAGAATATAAAACACATACATATACATACATACCTAACATAAATACATACATACGTGGTCAGTTTGTTAGCGATATATATTCAGCCTTTGCTATCTAATTCGTATAAAACCTGCGTTTCATTTGATATCCCGATGATATATATTTCATCTCAAATACGATCAATAATGAAAATTGAAGTGTCGCAAATATAACGATGAAAATGAGAAGAAAATAAACCATAGAGAAGAAATACTAGTGATCAACTTTCGTGAAACTGACCAAACTCGCTTCCATTCATTTGTTGCCAAATCGTCGAAAGAGAGTTTGAAAGGAAATCGTAGCTTCTCAGATTTAAGGACCAAATGGAGAAAGCCCTTCGGGGTTGAATGGGCGGGTTTAGATTGAATCGGCTTTGTGCCAACACGGAATCTTGCCTAAAAAAAAATTTAAAATGTGTATTAGGCAAGGTATAACCTACAGATTTCACAACCAAAAATGAAAACAAGCCTTCAACTTTATATATATTATTGCGTCTGTCATGTTGTTACTTGAGCCTGCCTTATGGCAGCACGGGCTCATGCTCTTCAGAGCGTCTCGCAGTCTCACGCAGCTGGCACAGAAGAGAATCACTGCAATGAAAGCATTAATAATTTCTATTTAAAAAAAATAACACGCTTTCTAAACCTCCTTGGTGTCTTATAACGACCAAAGCAACCATTGTTGCTCGTCTTACCGCCGCTTTGCCATGTTGATTCCTGGGATAAATTCTGGAAAAATACTACAAATGTCACGTTGATTACTTGGAAAATTCCAACCAGACATTGCCTGCAAGATATTGAAAGTAATAAAGGTCGTACATACGAGCGTTCATTGTCCATCACAGCATAGCTCGGTGACTGATGTTTGTAGACGGTACAGTATTAATTTTGCAGACAATACAGTTTACTTACAAATATTTAAATTCTTATCCCCAGAGAAGTATTTTATTGCAATGGTCGTATAACCTATTTCACAGGATTAATCCCGATGTTTCAAAGCACGTGCGCTAAACTAGTCCATTTTCCGCTTTGCTTAATTGCCTGTGATTCCCATCCTACTAAATTAGACCCAAATTTTCCATCTTCCCATCAGACTTGATTCAACTGAGAACTTTAGGCTGTCCATCCCAAGAGCACCGCGTTCAAGAAGGTGCAAAAAAGGAACACGCAAAACGGCTTGAAACTCATCGTCGTCAAAATCTTAAGGAGTGATTGCCAACTGCATAGAAAGGTATAATCTAAAATTTAGTTAGCTGTATAAACAACCGGTATGTGTTAAATGGCTTCGGGGAGTGAAAGAATTTAATATGAAGAGCGTTTGCAGCCAGACATGCGAGTTACATTCTGGTGCGCGGTGATGCGGGTGACAGCCACCTGGATAATTAAAAGTGAAATATGTGATATAACGTTCTCAAAACAAAAAGGAAACAATGCTACGGCTATCTCGAATTAACATTTACAAGAAACAACGTTTGCAAAATTTAGAAAATAAAAAAACGACCAGACAAGAGTGCATAATTTCGTCATCATTTTCCCGGGTCTACGAACGGCACGGGCCATCTGGTGGAAGCTCGAGGGACTACAGCGTTATTATGCAGGACGTAATTGCTGTTATCTGCGACTGTGATACTCGCTTTAATCTTC
>NC_087215.1:21972808-21985308 GCF_015104395.2 Macrobrachium nipponense | reverse complement strand
TCAAGAACTGAGATTTATTGTAAGCAAATACCTACCGGCTAGTAGGCTATTGTGTCGTTTAATTACCAATAAATGTTGCTACTTGCGTTCGACAAGAACACTAAAATGTGATGGTTTGGATTGATGAATCTTGAGGTTGATTTGTAATGATTCCGGTATCGCTGCAGATTACCATCTGCAGCGAATCCGGAATCATTACAAATCAACCTCAAGATTCATCAATAACCAAAATCACATTTTAGTGTTCTTGTCGAACACAAGTAGCAACATTTATTGGTAATTAAACGACACAATAGCCTACTAGCCTATCCGCGACTATTCAAGTAGGACGGAGTCAAAAGAAAGTGATGTTTCCTTTGTCTGAAAAACTGATATTTAAAATAAGGGACAAATATTACAGCACCATGTTATTAAGGATACACAATAGATTGAAAAATAACCATTTATTATAAAATATGCTATCAGAATTCTCCAGAAGAGGTAGTTCACCACGACGATCGGCTAGTCTTTTGGCCAGACATTTGAACGAGGGAATAACATGATTGAGATAGTTTGTTTTGGTTGTTATCTCCCTTGCAGACGGTTCCAGAGTCTTGCCTTTACTTCGTAACTTTTTTGTATATTTTTTTGAAAAGGAAAAATCCGTACGGCTGATGAGATCACATATGATCAAGTAGACGAAAGATCTTGTCTTTTATGTATTTTTAATACACATTTTACATAAGTGTGGACTTTTACTTTAATAATAATAATAATAATAATAATAATAATAATAATAATAATAATAATAATAATAATAATAATAGCAGCATTACCATTGCCTACTAAATTAATACCAAATGAATGTCAGATATTTTGTAGTTACAACACTCAGTGCTGTTGTAAATACAAAATATCTGACATTCATTTGGTATTAATTTAGTAGGCAATGGTAATGCTGCTATTATTATTATTATTATTATTATTATTATTATTATTATTATTATTATTATTGATTATTATTAGTTATATAAAGTAACAAAGTCCACACTTATGTAAAATGTGTATTAAAAATACATAAAAGACGGGAGCCTTCGTCTACTTGATCAGTAGAGCTAATCAGCCGTACTGATTTTTCCTTTTCAAAAAATATACAAAAAGGACGGTTGGCGTAGGGTCCCTTTTGCACGGAAGCGGTCGGGGGCAATGACGAGCACAGAGATGTGGAATCCTATGTTAGCTAGGATGAATGGCCGTACTCATAACAGGGTGGGCAGTGTCTCATCCCAAATGCTTGTGGCAGTGGTCACCTTGCACAAGTGCAGTCAGGCATTATGGGCAGTCCAAGGTCCTCATATATATGGTGTGATTAACATGTCGCTCACTTTTGGAGTAGCTGCATTGGATGATTTGGGCTTGCTGCGTCTCTACTGCTTGCATGACTGGGCATTCTCCGGCAGGGTGGACTGTTGAGGACAGACATTGTCTGTCCACACAGGACGGTAGGCGGTAGGCTCCCTGTTGCATGGATGCGGTCGGGCATGACGAGCATAGAGATGTGGAATCTTATGTCGCTAGGATGAATAGCCGTGCTTATCCAGGGTAGGCAGCGTCTCATCCCAAGTGCTTGTGGCAGTGGTTACCTTGCACGAGTGCAGTCAGGCATTATGGGAAGTCCAAGGTCCTCATATATGTGGTGTGATTACCATGTCGCTCACTGGTGTAGCTGCTCTGGCTGATTTGGGATTGCTGCATCTGTACTGCTTGCATGACTGGCCATGATCCGGCACGGTGGACTGTTGAGGACAGACATTGTCTGTCCACACAGGACGGTTCGCGGTAGGCTCCCTGTTAAACAGAAGCGGTCAGCCATGACGAGAACAGAGATGTGAAATCCAATGTCGGCTAGGATGAATGGCCGTGCTCATGCAGGGTGGGCAGTGTCTCATCCCCAATGCTTGTGGCAGTGGTCACCTTGCATGAGTGCAGTCAGGCATTATGGGCAGACCAAGGTCCCTTTGTATTTTATGAGCTAGTGGTTATTACCATGTCGCGTCCAATGGCGTAGGCTGCTTCTGGACCGTGATTTGGGATTAGCTGAATAATTCTCCTACTGCTTTGCATGACTGGCCATGAATCGGCAGGGTGGACTGTTGAGGACAGACATTGTCTGACCACACAGGACAGTTGGCGGTAGGCTCTGTTGAACGAAAGCGATCGGGCATGACGAGCATAGAGATGTGGAATCCTATGTTGGCTAGGATGAATGGCCGTGCTCATGCAGGGTGGGCAGTGTCTTATCCCCAATGCTTGAGGCAGTGGTCACCTTGCATGAGTGCAGTCAGGCATTATGGGCAGACCAAGGTCCTCGTATATGTGCTGTGATTACCATGTCGCTCACTGGCGTAGCTGCTCTGGCTGATTTGGGATTGCTGCATCTCTACTGCTTGCATGACTGGCCATGATCCGGCACGGTGGACTGTTGAGGACAAACATTGTCTGACCACACAGGACGGTTGGCGGTAGGCTACCCTGTTGAACGGAAGCGATCGGGCATGACGAGCATAGATATGTGGAATCCTATGTCGGCTAGGATCGAATGACTGTGCTCATGCAGGTGGGCAGTCTCATCCCCAATGCTTGTGGCAGTGGTCACCTTGCATGAGTGCAGTCAGGCATTATGGGGGCAGACCAAGGTCTCGTATATGTGCTGTGATTACCATGTCACTCACTTGGCGTAGCTGCTCTGGCTGATTTTCGGATTGTGCAATCTCTACTGCTTGCATGACTGGCCATGCTCCGGCAGGGTCGACGTTGAGGACAGACATTGTCCTGTCCACACAGGACGGTTGGCGGTAGGCTCCCTGTTGCACGGAAGCGAGAAAAGAAGAGCTTCAATTCCAAAGAAGATAAATTGCAGCAAAGGATAAGTGGGACCAAGACAAGTCTCATCAAAACCAGAGTCTACAGCTGAGGGACCTGGAACATTTAGTATGGATGCCACGTCGCTTACTGGCATAGCTGCTCTGGCTGCTTTGGGATTGCTGCATCTCTACTGCTTGCATGACAGGCCATGATCCGGCACGGTGGACTGTTGAGGACAGGCATTGTCTGTCCAAACAGGACGGATGGCGGTAGGCTCCCTGTTGAACGGAAGCGATCGGGCATGATGAGCATAGAGTATGTGGAATCCTATGTCGGCTAGGATGAATGGCCGTGCTCATGCAGGGTGGGCAGTGTCTCATCCCCAATGCTTGAGGCAGTGGTCACCTTGCATGAGTGCAGTCAGGCATTATGGGCAGTCTAAGGTCCTCGTATATGTGCTGTGATTACCATGTCGCTCACTGGCGTAGCTGCTCTGGCTGATTTAGGATTGCGTCTCTACTGCTTTGCATGACTGGCCATGCTCCAGCAGGGTCGACTGTTGAGGACAGACATTGTCTGTCCACACAGGACAGTTGGCGGTAGGCTCCCTGTTGCACGGAAGCGAGGAAAGAAGAGCTTCAATTCCAAAGAAGATAAATTACAGCAAAGGATAAGCGGGACCAAGACAAGTCTCATCAAAACCAGAGTCTACAGCTGAGGGACCTGGAACATTTAGTATGGATGCCACGTCGCTTACTGGCATAGCTCCTCTGGCTGATTTGGGATTGCTGCATCTCTACTGCTTGCATGACTGGCCATGATCCGGCAGGGTAGTCTGTTGAGGACAAACATTGTCTGTCCACACAGGACGGTTGGCGGTTGGCTCCCTGTTGAACGGAAGTGATCGGGCATGACGAGAATAGAGGATGTTGGAATCCTATGTCGGCTAGGATGAATGGCCGTGCCCATGCAGGGTGGGCAGTGTCTCATCCCCAATGCTTGGGGCAGTGGTCACCTTGCATGAGTGTAGACAGGCATTATGGGCAGACAAGGTCCTCGTATATGTGCTGTGATTACCATGTCGCTCACTGGCGTAGCTGCTCTGCCTGATTTAGGATTGCTCTGTCTCTACTGCTTGCATGACTGGACATGGTCCACACAGGACAGTTGGCAGTAGGCTCCCTGTTGAACGGAAGCGAGGAAAGAAGAGTTTCAATTCCAAAGAAGATAAATTGCAGCAAAGGATAAGTGGGACCAAGACAAGTCTCATAAAACCAGAGTCTACAGCCGAGGGACCTGGAACATTTAGTATGGATGCCACGTCGCTTACTGGCATAGCTGCTCTGGCTGATTTGGGATTGCTGCATCTCTACTGCTTGTATGACTGGCCATGATCCGGCAGGGTGGACTGTTGAGGACAAGACATTGTCTTTGTCCACCCCACAAGACGGATGGCGGTAGGCTCTCCCGTTGAAAGGAAGCGATCGGGCATGACGAGCATAGAGATGTGGAATCCTATGTCGGCTAGGATGAATGGCCGTCATCATGCAGGGTGGGCAGTGTCTCATCCCCAATGCTTGTGGCAGTGGTCACCTTGCATGAGTGTAGCCAGCATTATGGGCAGTCCAAGGTCCTCGTAATATGTGCTGTGATTACCATGTCACTCACTGGCATAGCTGCTCTGCCTGATTTAGGATTGCTGCATCTCTATTGCTTGCATGACTGGCCATGCTCTGGTAGGGTCGACTGTTGAGGACAGACATGTCTGTCCACACAGGATGGTTGGCGGTAGGTTCCCTGTTGCACGGATGCGGCTGGCATGACGAGCATAGAGATGTGGAATCCTATGTCGGCGAGGATGAATGGCTGTGCTCATGCAGGGTGGCCGTGTCTCATCCCCAATGCTTGTGGCAGTGGTCACCTTGCATGAGCGCAGTTAGGCATTACGGGTAGTCCAAGGTCCTAGTATATGTGCTGTGATTACCATGTCGCTCACTGGGATAGCTGCTCTGGCTGATTTAGGATTGCTGCGTCTCTACTGCTTGCATGACTGGCCATGCCTCCGACGGGTGGACAGTTGAGGACAGACATTGTCTGTCCACACAGGCGGTTGGCGGTAGGGCATGACGAGCATAGAGATGTGGAATCCTATATAATCTAGGATGAATGGCCGTGCTCATGCAGGGTGGGCAGTGTCTCATCCCAATGCTTGTGGACAGTGGTCACCTTGCACGAGTGCAGTCAGGCATTATGGGCAGTCCAAGGTCCTCATATATGTGGTGTGATTACCATGTCGCTCATTGGCGTAGTGGGGAAAGGGGAAGGGGGAGGTGTGGTGCTGGTAGGGGGGAAGGGGGAAGGGTCGTGGAGGAAGACTGTAAGCTGGAAAAAAATGCAGCAAATATACAATAGCAATGGAGTAAGTTTCACTGATATCAATATTGATGAAACAGAACGAAGTTGCTTTTGTTAGAAACTGTCCATTGACTGATATCAATATTGATGAAACAGAACGAATTGCTTTTGTTGACAGGACAGGTGCTAAATATCTTAATTATAATCTCAGAATACCCTTCGAGAATCTAGTCCAGGTGCCCCAGATAACTAAAAATAGTAGGGAAGACGACTGATAATCTTCTAAAAACTCGCATACAATTTGTCATTACCCAGCTAACATAGTAAGAAAAATATAGTCATAATGTAACCAGCGTTCCCCGTTTCAACTGAGCTGTTTCAGGAATGAAACTGAAGTAAATACAAAGTCGGTCTTAAGAAAAGGGGGGAGGGGGGTGTTAAGACAGTTTATTATAAGGACTTAATACATCTCCGTTGATTTTTACTGACACTGTCCAGCTGTTTATATCTGTGGTGCTCATTCCATAATCGGTCTTGGCACCAATTTCAAAGAAGGCTCCAACCCTCCCTATTCATCCGGGCTTGAGAAACGGCACTGATTAGGGCTAGTTCCCCCTCTTTCCCCCACTTTCTCCCCCCCACCCCCCTCCCTCCATCATGCCCCCGATTTGTCGTACAAAAATAACAGCCAAGTACAGAATTATTGAGACCATATTTACTACCTTTAGATGGTACCTCTTATTATATTATTATTATTATTATTATTATATTATTATTATAGTATTATTATTTTTATTATTACTGTACAGAGAATATTTTCTAAACACATTAGCAAAATAACTTACACACACACACACACACACACACACACATATATATATATATATATATATAATATATATATATATATATATATATATATATATATATATATATATATCACGTGTGTGTGTAAGTTATTTTGCTTATGGTGTTTAGAAAATAAAATTCTCTGTACAGTAATAATAATAATAATAATAATAATAATAATAATAATAATATAAATAATAATAATAATGATAATAATAATAATAATAAGAGGTACCATCTAAAAGGTACCATCTGCAGCGAATCCGGAATCATTACAAATCAACCTCAAGATTCATCAATAACCAAAATCACATTTTAGTGTTCTTGTCGAACGCAAGTAGCAACATTTATTGGTAATTAAACGACACAATAGCCTATTAGCCTATCCGCGACTATTCAGTAGGAAGGAGTCAAAAGAAAGAGTGATGTTCTTTGTCTGAAACTGATATTTAAAATGTTAATGGGAGATATTTTGCTCAATATGGCTCGTAAAATGTATGACTTTATGATGCTTTCTCTAAAAGAGATGAATAAGAAGTGGTGAATAAAGAAAGAATTCTGTAGAGATAGCCTCAGTCGCTTTTTATTTTAGCAAGACAAAGTAAAATGATCTTCTTAAGGATTAAGAATTAATAATTTACATATGATTTAGGCGACTTTGGAAACATCGTTTCTCTTATGAATAATTGTCGATTGATACCGATTTTAGTCGAAGAATTAAAAAATCATTAGTTTTTCTGGTACTGATTAACATATCTAACGCAAATCTTAAAAACATTTTTAATTATCGTTTTTAAAATTAAAAAACCAGCTTATTCTCACTTTCACATCAAATGGCTACTCGGCACTTCCTACCATTAAACAAAGTAAGAAGATTAACGTCAGATAAATTATAAATGAACATGAAATTGACTTATCACATCTCCTAATGTCTTTGTCAGATTAAGCGATGACTCGGCACTTCCCACTGACAAACACACAACCGGTTGATTTACAACTTATCAAGAGACAACAAATAAAAAAAACACACTATACAAATAAAAACACAAACAAATTACACTGACCCCATAAAAGCCGAGAAAACACCATTTACACGCGTCGGAAGTACATAAAATCCTGACACCTGGGCGACAGATGGCGCTCTCTGCCAGATTTTAGGTGTTCGTTCCCGTCATCCTCCTCCTCCTCCTCCTCTTCTTCTTCTTCTTCTTCTTTGTCACGGATTAGTGAAAGTGAGGCAGCAGACAGACGGGGAATGTTTTTGTGTAAGTTGTTCATTTAATGATGCCGGATTATTATTATTTCATTTTTTTTTCTTTGTCTTTTGTCCAGTAAGGGAGAGGGCGAGAGACTGGGATGCTATTCGGGGAGCTATTTACTTTTGACAGATCGGGTGGTTAGGACGTTCTGGAATACATGTTTCAGAAAGAAATTTGATTTAATACAGATTTTGAAGGCGTGTTTAATTATTGTATAGGCTGTAAAAAGGTCTCGTGCATCTGCAAATATATCATACTCATATATATGTACGTATATATATATATATATATATATATATATATATATATATATATATATATATATACATATATTGTGGACGAAGTGCCAAGTATCTGGTTACTACACTTACCATTCATTTATTGTTACCTCACAAAAGCCAGACACTTGAATCCTCATCACAGGTACTAAACGACTGAATACTCTAAAGGCAACAGTGATCCCTTAACAATTTACCAGTATTGCAGAAAATCAGACTAAGTTTTTCAAAACAGGTGTGAGGTAATCTTGTAAGTAATTAAATTAATCAAAGGGCATCACTCCGTCAACAACTTTAAAAGTCTAAGTATTTCCCTGATTTCAGAAGTCTAAGTACTTCCCTGGTTCTAAGTCTCTTCAAGTTAATTGAAGGAAAACAGATCAATTACCAGTATGTTTCTACCTAACATAAATATAATCATAATTAAATGCAAAAATATACTTGTTAGAAATGAAAACACTTATAAAAATTTTGAATACAAAAATTTATTATTAAACTCAAAATTTATAAGTGAAATTCACAATATCAGGGAAAATTACTGTTACTTGAAAACAAAGGAAAGTTTAATTAATTCTTGAATCAATTAAGTAAAATTCAAATCAAAAATTAATTATTACAAAAATTCAAGAAAATTAATTCAATCAAAATTCAAAAGTGTTAGGCAATAATTGAAATTTGGTAAATTAATTCACAAGTGCTAAACAACAATAAAACTTGAAAAGAATTCTAAGTAAATGCTAATTAATTCACAAGTGTTAAATTTAATTAAAAATGTTGCAACTATTAATTAATGAAAATAACTAAGTCAATTAAATGTGAATGCAATGAAAATATAGAAAAATGTGTAATATAAAAATGCAAAAAGTATTAATCACAGAATATAAAATAAAAAGGCACACTTCAATAAGAAAATGGACAAATGCACAAAACATAAAAATCACTTCAAATGAATAAACACAAAACACAAAAATTTGCAATGTGTAAAGGTGTAAATCTTTTCACTCAAAACCACTGTAACCATCAGTTATTAGTTTTTACCTGACCACTGTTCCTATCAGTTATTAGTTGCAACTAATAAAAATATAACACACTTTGCCCTTTTTGATATACCAATTTCTTTCTTTCTTGCTGCAGCTTGTTTCACACTTTCACAAAACCAGGCGCCGTTACAAAACAATGTTTGTTCAGATTCCACAAAAAAACACTATATAACACTAAATAAACTCTAAGAAATATAAATATGAAATTTACAAGTTACGAGTGACCATTCAATAAGTACGAAATCGTTACGTTACTTCAAAATCAAAAGTGCTATGCGATGAGAGAGGGAGAGAGAGAGATGTGAACGGTTTGAGTCTTTAAGCCCGAATGAAAAACTTCTCCCTCACGGAAGCTGGACAGGAGATGACACAAAACGTTTTGACAACAATCCTTTCTAGAAGCCTCGAAATCTTACGCAACTTTACATACAAAATGTGTAATCTGCACGTGGCTCTCGGCATACATACGCATACGCAGACATACGCATACGAGACCAGTCTGTTAAAAAGAAAAAAAAGACACGTACTCGACTCGACTCGATCGACCGAAGCAGAAGTCCCTTATCATACATGATGACAGAATCCCAAAACACAATGAAGACTCGAGGTCCCTAATCAAACGTGTTGACAGATTAGGAAAAACAACTCTAGCTTTGAACGGACAAAGATATTCTCTCTCTTTCTACATTCTACGTTATATATATATTCTTTTACATTATGTTATGCGAAATCTGAACACACATTTAAAACATCCTATCTCTAAGCTATCTAGGAATCTGAAAATTTTTTGCAAATTTCAATTCTAACATTTTTGACAGTCCAAAGAGGGGAAACATGCATTTTGACAGCAGCAATATATATATATATATATATTAATATATATATATATATATATATATATATATATATATATATAGATATACATGTATATACAATATATATATGTAGATATATATATATATACACATACATATGTATATATATTGTGTATAAAACAAGTATATAAATACATACATGATGACACAAATCAAGTATATGGATCTATATATTATATCATATATATATATATATATAATAATATATATATATAATATATATATATATATAATTTTTTCCAAATAACAAAAATACAGTTATGTCGTAATGAATTACACCACAAAACGGACCATTACGCTATTTTAAAATCAACTTCACATATTCAACCAAAGCAGGAATGAATAATGGCTACAATTTCATTTCTGTTGTGTCTGGGCATAGGAGCGCTTGACCCATCTGATTGTATTATTCAAAGAGGTTAAAAAAAAAAAAAAAAATAAAAGTGAAAGGAAATTACTACGCAGAACCGTAGCCGAGTTTTTAATGTTATTCGAAAGAAGAAACGAGTAGCATATCATTCACATATACTCAGGATTATTATTATTATTATTATTATTATTATTGAAAAGTGGGCAAATATGCCCTTGCAAGGAGAGCTTCAACAGATTAGACTAATTGACTGTTACATGGCGAACTTATAAGAGAGAGAGAGAGAGAGGAGAGAGAGAGAGAGAGAGAGAGAGAGAGAGAGAGAAGAGAGACCTTACATCTTGTTCGGGTTGCCCCAGGTCCCTCAGTGAGAGAGAGAGAGAGAGAGAGAGAGAGAGAGATGAAAACAACAAAGTTTAAATCAGTAGCGAGGAAAATATGCATATAAATACATAAACAGCAATGGACGTCAGAAAAAATAAACAAGAAAAAAACAAAACAAAACAAAAATATTAAAATACACAACAGGTAAAGACCGAAAATAAAAATGAAAAATGGATAAATGAAACCAAATGGGCAAAATAAAAATAACGATGAAAAACGTAAATCAAATATAAAGTAGAAAAATGGTAATACTTAAATACAGAGGAAACGAATGACTTGCCAATTACAAGCGGAAATATATAAAGAAACATCGTTGCTTTTATTGCGTAAAAAAATATTGCGGTTTCTTCTTTCGATTCTAAGAACGTGTTGTGGTCATACCAGCCTTGCAAGAAGGGGGGGAATTATCTTCTATACAGCTCTTATAACAACATCTTCTTCCCGCGGGTGTTGCCAAATGATTCCTCGGTACGTTTCCGTTAGCAAACCCAACATTTCTTTTTTTTTTTCATGTAAAAGATATATCATTGCGGTTAAGAAGTTAAGAGAGATGTATGGTACATCTATTTCATTGTGCAAGAGCGTTTCTTACTTTCGTGTTTTGTGTGTTCGTGGTTCGTGTACGTTAAGGTAAGCACACGCACACTACACATGTATGTTTGTGTATATATATGCATATATATTTATATATACGTATACATGTATTTATATAAGTACACACACACACACACACACACACACATATATATATATATATATATATATATATCATAAATACACATACACATACTATATATATATATATATATATATAAATATATATATATATATATATACACGTGTGTTTGTAGGTGTATATGCGTGTGTGCTTGAGTGAAAAACATTCTCTGTGGCCGACTGTCAACAAATTGGTTTCATGTTTTGTGAATGTTAACCCATAAAACTACGCAACTGCGTCTTAACTGAGATACGACTTTCCTCAACTGCCTGGATCATCAACTGAAACTTTTCCCTTTTTATCAAAAGTCTCTCTCTCTCTCTCTCTCTCTCTCTCTCTCTCTCTCCATTTACAATATTCGTTTTAGTCTTCTAATCTTACCATTTTCCTTTGATTTGCATTTTCATTCAAAAATAAAATAATGTCTCCTTTGCTTTCAATTTTCTTCCTTCCTTTTCATGTCCATTCATTTCTGTATCGTTTTCACTTCCTTTTCCTCATTTCCCCTTCCTTCCTCGTTTCTCTTGTCTCTCTCATTTCCCAAAGTCATAGTCTCTCCTGACTCCTTCATTTCCCTTCTCTGCAAAATTCCCAGCTTCCTTCATTCCTAGGTTTAGTAAAAGTATTCATTTTATTGTTAAAACAAACGCTTAATATCCAGAATAGAAGCAACAGTGAATCAAGGAAGCGAATTCCGGGAGGAATATTCCCGAACTGTAACCGAGTACTGGACGGACTTTCCCTGAAAAAGCGGGACGCCACATCTTCAAAACAAACAATAGAATCTTCTTGAAAATAATCTCATTATGTTTCCCAGACCCAAATTTCAAAAGAAGCAACTATGAACTAACCTAACCTAACCTAGGGGCATAGCAAATAAAATAAAATAAAATAAAATAAAATAAAATAACAAACAAACAAACAAACAAGCAAAAAACAACGGGGGCTGGTGCAATACTACAGTAGATTTACATCAACCGGGCATCTGATGTCTAGACCAGTCCCTTACGACGCTGCTGATTGGCTGTCGATAAGCCAATCACAGGGCTGGAAACTCAGGCTCTCTCGAGAGTTCACGGGCAGGGTGTATGTTCCGTCTCTCCTGAGGGATAAGTCTTTCAAAAGGAGAGGTGGAACATACATCATGCTCATGTGAACTCTCGAGAGAGATTGAGAATTTCCATCCCTGTGACTGGCTTATCAACAGCCAATCAGGAGCGTCGTAAGGGACTGGGCCGCCTAGACATCAGATGCACGCTTGATGTGAATCTACTATAGTATACATCTAGGGAATTCGCATCCCGGAACGCGGATGATGAAGAAACTTCCACATACAAATGAAATCATAAAGTTGGCCTCTCACCATCAAACTTTGCGCCCAGTAACTAATTCCGGTTTTACAACGGAAGTCGCGTGTGTTCGTGTTGGTAGTTTCACATGAGCCTGGAAGCTCGTAAGGCTTATTTTTCTACGGTATTCACTACTTCGTGCAAAATAGATAAAAAAAAAAAGTATGAAGTATTCATGT
>NC_087215.1:21960308-21967808 GCF_015104395.2 Macrobrachium nipponense | reverse complement strand
ACCCGTGGCCATCGAGATTAGACCTCCCCCCCCCCCCCCCCCAACCCTCTCCCTTTAGTTTTTGTTGGTGATTGTATAAGTGTGTATATAAATAAATAAACATATACATTTAGCTACAAAATCTACTTTAGAAATATCACCAAAAGGGAATTATAATAAGTGATAAATAATTCCCCTTCGGTGATATTCCCGAAGTAACGCGAACTGGATATTAAACGACATTTGTAGTTTAATGATCTATATAAATTACGGTGATGTGATAAAAAATGCATATATACACACAAATATATATAATATATATTTATATATATTAAATATGTGTGCGTGTGTATGTATGTATTTATATTTTGTATAACTTTCACGAATATATGATAAGGATCATATGGCCGCTTAAAGTAGGTCTAATTCACACAACCACTATCCCCATTGTTGCTAAGTATGCCTCTGCGCCAATTAGACCTAAATCAAGCATAAATACGACCTTAAACAACAAGCATGAAAGCAAAGGAGAAATAAAATTAATAATCACGTCATTAATATAACCGCTAACGACTTGGATTTCAGAGTACAAGAAACCGCAGCACACCTACTGGCGTGGAAATGAGAAAATCATTCTACCTCCCAATACCAGGCCCGTCTGTCTACTTGGCCTTTTGCCAGCAGCTCTGTTTCAGGCCGCAAGGGATTTCTTCTTTTACAATTTATTTTTCATTTGTTATTCTTCGTACTTCCGGGTAGGAAAGGCTTCCGGAAGCTTTTGGCTTGTTGGTCTAGTTTCCGTTTTAAAGAAAAAATTTCATTGTTCCTGTGAACTATTTCGTTTGGCTATGGGTCTAATGGCATATTCGGTTTCCTTCCTTCAGATCAATTATAATTTTCTATTATTACTCTTCACTATACTCTTATCAAAGGACAGTAATTCAACTATAAACAACTGTCTTCGTTAGTCTTACACACGCGCACACACACACACACACGCACGCACGCACACACACACACAGAGTCTGGGTTGCGAACACTGTAGAAATATAAATAAAATCTTTCAGTCAAATACAGCACCTTAAGAGCAGAGAGAGAGAGAGAGAGAGAGAGAGAGAGAGTCTGGGTCACATAGTTCAAATATGAATAAAACAAAACCTTTCGGCCAAATATTGCACATTAAAAGCAGAGAGAGAGAGAGAGAGAGAGAGAGAGAGAGAGAGAGAGAGAGAGAGAGAGAGAGAGAGTCTGGGTCACAAACATAGTTCAAATATGAATAAAAACCTTTTCGGCCAAATATTGCACACTTAAAAGCAGGAGTAGAGAGAGAGGAGAGAGAGAGGAGAGGAGGAGAGAGAGAAGACGAGAGAAATTCAATCTAACGGTAAGATTTTATGTCTTTCTAATTTCTCCCATTTGATTTGCTAATTGACCAGTTTAGGCTTATCTGCTGTTACGAGTACCCCGGTCACTGACACCGATCCCATTTGACTGAAGAGAATATTTTATTCAAATCAACGAGTATTGACTAGACTGATTTGCTGACAAAATTCGCTGGGCTTGAATAATTTCGTTCAGTACATCAGTTAGAGCAACGGTCATCGATCCACTGGACATTGCATTATGCCTGCATGCAAGCAACAGATATCAATCTGCTTTTGAAAGTTGGGACCTATTTGGATGGAAGCCTAGTTCGCTTATATAGCTCAGTTCTTATGAATATATGGAATAAGGAGAAAAAAGGAAAGGGAAAGAAGTGGGGTTCTACTTTAAGGAATAAAACCTGTGCATTTTCGAAAAATTACTATTATTATTATTATTATTATTATTATTATTATTATTAGGATGAACACCATCCATAAGAAACAAGCCAACAGGGGCCAGACTTGAAATTCAAGCTGCCAAAGAATATGGTATTCATTTGGATAAGTTACAGAAGAAGCAATGGGAAGTACAGAGAAAGATCAATTTTAAAAAAACTGACAAGGAAGCAAACAGAACATTCCAGAGATTGTAGAAAGATATTTATTTTTACCACATCGTTGTCATATGAATTCTAAGAGGACAATGAACAAATTATACATTAGCTTTACGGAATACGGAAATGAACAAGTCAAATATTGTGAAATGGGGCAAGAGTAAGCTGATATAGGATAGTTAAGTAATAAGGTATAAAGATCAAGATCGACAAATTAAACAGTGACTTTTAAAAAAAATTGCTTTTGATAATGACAGACATGTGGTCCAATCTTCGAGACAAAATGACCAGTGCTTCATTTTATATACACCGGGTAATTACATAAAATTACATTTTATGCAAAATTACATTTTATGTAAAAAATGCAAAAATTACATTCTATAAATACATGTGTATAACAGGTAAAAATAGACATAAAATATGACAACTATTAAGAACTTGCAAGCAGATTTTATAAAGATAAATGCAAGAGGAAAATAAATTCATGGAGAACTAATTCGTCAACTACAAAAGAGCGGAGGGAAAATTCTCAGAAGCAGAGATGATAATAATAGCTCCAGCGAGGAAATAAAGCGGCTAAATGCTGTCATTTTCTATCATTAACGTTGTCCACAAAGTGAAAACTCGAATACGTATGTAAATCGCGAGAGAGAGAGAGAGAGAGAGAGAGAGAGAGAGAGAGAGAGAGAGAGAGAGAACAGTGTGTCAGGTTAAGGAATTATTACAAGTAAATCAGAAATGATGGTATAAAGGCACGTAAATGTGAGAGCCATTCGACATTTTTAGAATAGACTCATCAATAATCACCTGTTGCTATCTTGAGATATATATATATATATATATATATATATATATATATATATACATATATATATATATATATATATATATATATATATATATATATATATATAATCTTTCAGACTTTTAGACAGACATAAGAAATAGACAACTGAGGAGAGAGGAGAGAGAGAGAGAGAGAGAGAGAGAGAGAGAGAGAGAGAGAGAGAAAGGGGTGGGGGGAGAAAAGCCTTGGAACCTAGTAATTTATATACAAAATCTTTCAGACAGATATACCTTAAAACCAGAGAGAGAGAGAGAGAGAGAGAGAGAGAGAGAGAGAGAGAGAGAGTCCTGAAAGTAAAGCACCCCACTCCACCCTGCTCTCTCCCGCTCGTCGGCGCCTCTTCCTGGTGCTCGGTTCGAGAGAGCAGCAGCAGCAGAAGCAGCAGGAGCGGAGACGACGCCATCTGTCGCGTGTTCCACTTACCTGGTTCAGCAGGAACCAAACCACATCCTATCCCCCGCAAACATTTACCCTCTGCCTTTCAAACACGCCGGCTGCCATCTTCCTTTCTTGTAATCCAATAAAAGAATGCTAGTCGCACCCCGCCCACCTCCCCACACAATCCACCAGTAAGCTGCAATAAACCTCGGTCTACGCGTTTGCTAATGTGTTGCATCAACGCCATATTATACTTCTGCTCAAAACAATGCAATGTTTCCCCTTTTTCCAGCCGGCGAGACAGAAGACGACTGATAGCAAATTTAATCCAAACATTCAGCATTCTGTAGAGCGTCATTCACGGTGCTAGGATTAACCAGTTCGAAACCGTTCGAATTGTGGTTACAAAAGTATCGGCAAGAATTAGACCTCATCAGTTAACTTCCCCTCGTCGAGACAGGCTCCAGTATCTCCGTAATTCGCTTTATGAGCCTAATATAATTAACACATAGTCTTGTCTGTACTTTATTCATTTGGGTTTTTATTAATCGTGGTTAGATACGCACAGTGTGCGGACTGTTAATGTTCTGTGTAATTAGTTTTATATTATTTTAAGCTACTTAAGGGGAACACATCATTATCAGACAAGTATAAGGCAATCAATGATATTTTGTCTGTTCAGCATAAAGACACGAGGCATTAAAATAAAAGAGGTTCTTCTCTGAATGCAAGATTTAAGACAATTGCCTTTCAAATACTTCTTTCCCACCGTTATCCCTACATTTAGGGGTCGGTTGCCTGATGCGCCTTCCTCCTCCACTGCCTTCTATCAAAGGCATCATCCTCCACCAAACCTCTTCTCTTCATATCTTCCTTCACTTTACCCCGCCATCTAATACTGTGTCTCTTTCAAATAACCTTCCTTTCACTTTACCTCGCCATCTAATACTGTGTCTCTTTCAAATAACCTTTTTAGAACTCATAAATTCGCTTCAATAATTGAAGCCTGGAAGTATTCGCGACTTGACGAACTTACTGTGGGAAATTCACTTCAATTTTGTTTAAATAAAGGCATATTATCGCACTCACCAATAGCCTGGAAACAACGTTAACACGATTTAACAAATTTCTCGTGATTTCAAATGCATTTACATATATATTTGTGGGTAAAACGATAGCCTACCGGTGATGAATTCCACCTTCAGAATTGGCGTCTTCCAACCCGGGACCAGCCTCCTTACAAGGATGTCGAATGAAGAAGGTACCTTGATCCGAGGGAACGTGAAAATAAAAATAACATAAAAATGAATACTATCTATATTCGAATGCATACGACTATGAGCAAAATATCACAGCCGTGTAAGGCAAGAACTCAAGAATCTTTTATACCATTTACTATCTGGATCTCTTTACCATCCTCGGTATTCCAATCAGTTACCCTTTTTGTTTTTAGAAGGTGAATGCATTAATATCTTCGTACCCATCTCAGTCTACTTAAATAACGGGAATCTATTTATTTTCTTTCTCCATATTCGGAATATGCACGTTATTTTAATCTTAATTTAGCGGGAGAAGGAGACACTGAAGAAATTAAAAACAAAGGAAAAATTCATGAGACTCCGGAGACTATCGTATTTTCGACAATAACTAGAATACAAAAAAAACATAAAATACAATTTCTGACAACTGACAACCACACTAAACTAACAAAATAATACCGACCATCTCTTAACGACCTTATGGAGCCAGTTCCGCAAATGATTTGTAACTTTTACCGACGTTAAGAATGAAACCAGCCACCTCTCCTTAAGAACAAAACCACCAACCCAATACCTCATCAATCGATTCCCGCAGTTATCTTGCCGTGCTGCGTATCTAAGCCCTTTCGGGTTCTAATTATCGGGGAATATTACGTCTGGGAAGTAATTACCACTCGGCACATTCTTTCCCCTCCCTTCTGGTATTCCGGCGAGTACTTACGTCCGTAATTATGATAGCAATCGTGATAGCCCATCTTGCGTCACGCTAGGGCAGTGGTTCTCAACCTGGGGGCCATAGCAAGACTTTAGGGAGGGCCATGGTGGGCTGTTGCAAATTATACATTTCTAAATATTGTTAGGAATCTGAATTAAAGATAAAAAAAACTTGCATCATTGTCCTGGCAAAGAATTTTTTTGTAGTCTTGTGATGTAAGTTAAGTATATCCTAGAAATCTATCAAATATAAGATAATTATGACTGTAAACTTCGTAATAAAACAAGGGTGTTCTCTCTCTCTCTCTCTCTCTCTCTCTCTCATCTCTTCCTTCTCTCACTCTCTCTTTTTTTATTTTTTTTGGCGGGTGGATTTGGGAGAAAAATGAAGGGGGAGCCACACGAATGTTGAGAATTCATGAAGGGGGAATGGAGTGGAAAAGGTTGAGAACCACTGCGGCTAGGCCTAGGTAAAGCTCGTTGTCGTCTGCTCTAGCCTGATGTGTTCTGAAGATAGCTGCTCTGATGACCAAGCGCGTTGTCGCTTTTTCTGAATGTTTGTTATTGCTGGTGGTGGTAAGTTGAGTTGAGTTGAATATAAAATTTAGGCCAAAGGCCAAGCTCTGAAATGGAAATTGACAGTAAAAGGTTTGAAAGGTGTAACAGGAGGAAAACTTAGCAGTTGCACTAGGAGAGGGTGGAAAGTAAGATGAAGAAAGAGTATATGAAAGGAGGTACAGTAAAAGGATGAAAGTAGTTGCAGCTAGGGGCCTAAGGAAGGCATGAGGTCCACTGACGGAACTAGCTGGTGGTGGTGGTAATGCCTCTGTTGTTACTGCTGCTACTGCTGCTGCTAGTAATGCTTCTGCTTTGCTGCTACTTAAGCTGCTATTGCTCTTTGTTGTCGTTGCCGCTACCTCTGGCACTGCCTGCACTGTTACAGTTCCTGAAGTTGATAGTGCCTCTATAGGCATTGCAACTACTGGTGTTGCCTCTACTGCAATCGTTCCTACATCTGGTATACTCCCTTTACTGTTACTGCTGCTCCTACTTGTATTGCATCTGCTGTCACTGCTGCTACAGATGGTACTGCCTCTTTTGTTATTGCTGTTACAGCTGATATTGTCTCAACTGCTACTGCTACAGCTTGTTACTACTTCTACTAAAACTACTCAGCTGTTAAAAGTTGAGTTTACACTAGGCTTCACCCCACGCTGCATGCGTATGACTCATCACCAACTCCTCCCAAATTCTTGTTAGCCCCACCTACTGGAGTGCTCATTAGGGTGAGTTAGTGGTGTGGCGTGACTCTTGATGAGCAGTCCAGTAGGCGGGACTAACAAGAATTTGGGAGGAGTTGATGATGAGTCTTACGCATGCAGCGTGGGTTGAAGCCTAGTGTGAACTCACTTTCACAGCTGCTGCAGGAGCAGCCTATACTAACACTTGTTATTGCCGCTAAAGGTGACAGCCAGGCTCTCAGCTTTATACTGCTACTGATGGTACTGCCTCTGCTATCACTACTGCTGTTATTTCCTTTGCTATTACTGCTTTTGGGTAAATGCTAAAGAGGGCATAAGGCCGACTTAAGCTCTAAGCCAGGCAATCTGATGACGTTGCGTTCGTTGTTATTACTGATAGTTCTGCTGTTGCTTGATTGCCAGTTCAGCTTTTGCTGTTATTGATCATACTGCTGTTTATGCAGCTGGTTCTTCTTTAGGGTAGTCCAGTTCGTTTAATCCATTATATGTTGGGAGGTTTTTTTATTGGTAATTGTTATTTTGAAGCTTCACGTCTTATAGCCCGCGCTGTGTAAATAAATTCGTCATGCTCTTGATAAACGTGACACATCTCTTTATTTCGCTCTAAATTTTCTTTGGGTCCATATTTTTTTTACAGCTACGCTTAATATTTGCCAGCACCATATTTCCATTTTCAACATATTTCTCATGCTTCAAGTTCTTTTTTAATTGAGCAAGACCACAAGTCTTGGCAAAAAAAAAAAAAAAAAAAAAGCCCCAAGGGACTCTCGCAACTGTGGATTTTAGGCATATTTGTTTTCTACTGAAATATAATTTTTTCTTATATACTTTTTCCCTTCTTTTCGTCGCTGTGGGGCAAAAATGTGGTTCACGGCTTGAGCGTAACATGACTGCCATTTGTGGATTTTTTTTTTTATATATAATGGCTCAAGAATTATTTTTCAAAAGCGTAAATTATTTTTGGAAATTTACAGTTTCTGGGGACTTTTGATTTATATTTTCCCAATATATCAACATATATAATATGATATATATATATATATATAATATATATATATATATATATATATATATATATATATA
>NC_087215.1:21790308-21957808 GCF_015104395.2 Macrobrachium nipponense | reverse complement strand
AGCTGTACGCGCGATATTAAAACAATCTCCGACAAAAATAGAAGGCAAACAAATAAATAAAACAAGATGGCGTAATAACAGCCACTAAGGAAGAAAAGTCTTAACTATTTTCTTGACAAGAATAGGAAATGCTTTCGGCCATATGGTGCGCCTACACACACACACACACACACACCCACAAACTCGTGCGCACATACGTTCAGATGCACACACGAATGACTAATGTGCACATGCACTGGCGAGCAACATACACGCCATAAATAAAGTGAAAGCTCTTTTGTTCTAAACACCCAAGAGAAAACATTCATTAATCCATATCTGACATTACAGAGTCAACATTAATTCTTCACTCTCTCTCTCTCTCCCTCTCTTTCTTTGGCTTTCTCCGCTTCCAAAGATTTCTGGTTGATTGTGCTCTCTCTCTCTCTTTCTGTCTCTCTCTGTGTGCTTTTTCTACATTCATACGAATTGGCTGATTATTCTCATATTTAATTTGTCTCTATTCTCTATATACCTATTTCATTCCTTTTCCTTCTCTTGAAATTATTCTCTCATTATTTCTTTCCTAGGCTCTCTCATTCTTCTTTTCTTTCCCACATCTCTCTCTCTTTCTCTTCTCTCATCTCACTCTCTCTTTCTCTCTCTCTCTCATTTGATTTACTACCGCTCCCAATCTCAACCGACAATTACGTCACTAGAACCTCTCTCTCTCTCATTTGATTTATTACCGCTCCCAATCTCCACTGACAATTACGTCACTGGAACCCAGTCGACCGGGAAACTCGTCATAAATCCGGAATTTCTCACAATTGACTCTATAAAAATTAATTCCCCAATATCGCCTTTTAAAATTATTATCCAGGCGTTACATAATGCTATCTAATAATCCCACTCAGCAATTAGGTGATGCGTCCAATTTGTTATCTTTGGAACTTCCGTGTGGGTTTACAATGCCCGGAATAATTTTGATTTTAATGGTGATTTCCTCGTTTTTATGACGCAGTACACACACACACACACACACACACATATAGTAATAATGTATTTATAAATATATATGTGTATTTATACTATATATGTATATATATATATATATATATATATATACACACACACAATATTTATTTATATATATGACTGGTAAAAATGTTCTGTTACAACAGAATTCCATCTAATAAAAGGAGCCCACAAAAACGCCAAAATATAGAAAGTAAGTACTATATTTCAGAGACGCCCTGTCTGAAGAGAGAGACGCAGTCACTGTAATATAGTACTTACTTTCTATATTTTGGCGTTTTATGGGATCCTTTTATTATTATTATTATTTTATATATATATATATATATATATATATATATATATATATATTTATTTATATATGTGTGTGTGTGTGTTTGGTCGTAGGCCATACAGTAACAGGATATGCAGAACTTATAATGGCACTGTACTTTCACACTGTGAAGCATTTGATTTGCTGGATAATCTTATGGGATTTAAGCATCAATCATTTTATTTTGGCCGCCCATGTTACTTTGAAGTAGAAGTGAATATGACGCGCTGTAATGTGTCTTACGGAAATAAGAGTCATTTGTAATAGATTATATGTTTATTTATAGACTTCACTACGATTAGATTTCAATCGGCGGAAATTATGATTTTGGTTCTTGATGACTACATAAACCTAGGTACAAAATGCCAATCGTACTTTCACTCAAACAATAATGCTCGCTTCATAAACACTTTCTCAACTTGCATCAATAAAATCGTGCAGTAAGTGATAAAAGTCGACGATAAATGACATGCTTGGCGCGAGATGCCGGTATCGTATGTAAAGGTTCGTGATTTTATATTCAGCCGTGGCGGAATTATTAAGAGGTTGCATTCAATTTAACAAACTGTCGATTCCTTTAGTCTCCTGTAGTGGCTCTGGTGTAATGCGACGCCAGATAACCTATTCCAAACAAGTCGGTTGGTTCCTTGCCTGAAATTTCATGGAAGATTGTGTCGTATATATAATATATATATATATATATATATATATATATATATATATATGTATAATATATCACATCAGGGGAACCATAGGGAAAGGCATCGTAACCAGGTACATTTATTTCGCCGACGTTTCACGACTCATAGCGCAATTCTCAAGGCTAATTTAGCCTTGAGAATGCGACTATGAGTCCGTGAAACGTCGGCGAAATAAATGTACCTGAGTACGATGCCTTTCCCTTGGTTCCCCTGATGAATTGTACATAGAGGCGGCAGCTCCGTCTTCCCTAAGGCTTATATATATATATATATAATATAGTTATATTTATATATATATATATATATATATAATAATAATAAAAGGATCCCATAAAAACGCCAAAATATAGAAAGTAAGTACTATATTTCAGTGACTGCTCCGCATACTGTGAGTGACTCAAATACCCAAACCTTAAAACTAAACCAAAACACTAGTAAATTAAAGCACATCTGCTTTGTTCTGAACTGCAGGCTACCATTTGTTGTGGAAGAACCCTGACAGGTGAAAAGCGATGAAGAATGAAACGAGAGAGAGAGAGAGAGAGAGAGAGAGAGAGAGAGAGAGAGAGAGAGAGAGAGAGAGAGAGAGAGAATTACTATCTCGGTTGCAAAGGTCCTCGGGTGGGTGAGACATTTCCACCATCTGTCGCGTCTTTCACTAATAAAACAATTGCCAGTTGGTGCCTTCTGCGACCAAGCTAACTAACAAATTTCCTCTCTCTCTCTCTCACTCGTTGCTGTTGTAACATCAGTCTTTCTTGCATACTAATCATCATCATCTCTCTCTCTCTCGTTTCTGTTGTAACATCAGTCTTTCCTGCTTACTAATCATCTCTCTCTCTCTTCCCCATTTTCATTGTGAAACCAGCCTCTTAATGCTGATAAAGAATCATTTACCTCTCTTAAACATACACACGCAGGTGTTTTCTCAACTTGAATATTTTCTTATACGATTTTAAAACTTCATTTGACGAAATTTCACTTAAGATTCGGCTTCTCTCTCTCTCTCTCTCTCTCTCTCTCTCGTTCCCTACCTAACAGCATTGTTTCTCCCGTTATTGATCACTCCCTGTCAAAAATCAGAACAGAAATTCAACTGGTAACCAAATCCATCCCTTGCATGACAGGG
Source organism: Macrobrachium nipponense (assembly GCF_015104395.2). Classification (NCBI taxonomy): domain Eukaryota; kingdom Metazoa; phylum Arthropoda; class Malacostraca; order Decapoda; family Palaemonidae; genus Macrobrachium; species Macrobrachium nipponense. The sequence continues at coordinate 21,954,648 of NC_087215.1, read as the reverse complement.
ACGTCGTCCGTGAATGTTTACATTCAAGACGCCAAAATAAATGCAAGGAAAGAAGGAAATGAGAAATTGCAGGCCACTGTCGCATTTCTGCTACGGTAAGCATGAAATACTTTTAAAGTTTGACTTTTAAATGTTGTCAGTTCAACACCTCTGAAAGCAAAAACATATCCATTTTCACGCGCGGCAGCATAGTTAACTGCTTCTTTGACTATTGCTACACAAGAGAAACGCCTTTTGCTGAAAACATACTTTAAAAATCTTCAAGACTGCAGATGAAAAATCAGAAGTATAATACTTTGCCGAATATATATATATATATATATATATAATTATATATATATATATATATATATATATATATATATATATGTATATATATATATATAGTATATATATAATATATATAGTATATATATATATATATATATCATATATATATATATATATATATATATATATATATGAATAATTATCACAATCGAACCGTGATCCATTTATATATCAATTCAAGCTACAAATGTCCTTTAATATCTAAATTCACTTTACTCCCAAATGATATATTTTCATAAATGTACCGAAGGGGAATAATGATATATTTTCATTTGGGAGGTAAAGTGAATTTAGATATTAAAGGACATTTGTAGCTTTTGAATTGAATTGATATATATATATAGTATATATATATATATATATATATATATATATATATTATATATATATATATATATATATATAAACAAGACCTCGTGGGTTAGTGGTTGAAATACCATACATTGCAAAGCCTAGAGCTTTATTCATGGACAAGATGAAGTATATAATGTAGGCCTCAACTAACATATGCACTAAACTATGTTTTTGGCAACTCGAGTACTGTGTATAGGTTACAGTTAACGGAGAGAAGCATAACACACACACACACACACATATATATTATATATCTTATAGATATATATATATATAAATATATATATATATATATATACGTAATACTAATAAAAACTATATTTGCGAAGTGACTCGCTTCAGACGCCTATTAGACAATATTCCCCCTCATAAAACGTCTTTTACAATCTGCTCGTTATTTTTCCTTACAAAAAAAAAAAAAAAAAAAAAAAAAAAAAAAAAAAAAAAAACGTAAACTGTTAAACTGTTCACGCAAATGTTTTTATTCTTTATGCACCACCTATCAGTTCCGAGCTAGACGCTGCCGTACTACAGTATCACCTCTTTATTTTTGCATAATTGCCAATTTTCTGTGCAATATCGCAGACCATTGTATTATATCTCATCTACTCCTCAAGCTCTGCTACATTCCTTCCTTCTTTCTCTTCGATATTATCTTAAACTTCCTCAGATTCTGCAGTGCTCCAGGTTTGATTGTTTATTTGTTTGTATGGTGTTTTTACGTTGCATGGAACCAGTGGTTATTCAGCAACAAGACACACGGCTTTACGTGACTTCCGACCACGTTGAGAGTGAACTTCTATCACCAGAAATACACATCTCTCACTAACTCAATGGAATGTCCGAGAATCGAACTCGCAGCCACCGAGGTGGTACGCCAACACCATGCCGACCACGCCAATGAGGCGCTCAGTGCTCCAGGGGCCTGCCTTGAATCATTTCCAGATTTTTATCCCGGTACAAGAGTTTGGACGAAACCGCACTCACGCATTAAACTACTCATTTAGGTGTTTTTCTTTTCTTGTTAAAATTGTCTAATTTGGGATGATTGTGCTTGTCTTCTTATTAATTACTACGGCTTATAAGAAACTAAAATATGGAGATATATTAAGATCGTTTATTTTTGAAAGCCATCAAGTTTTCGGAAAATTTCCTTGACCAGACAAAAAATTTTTTTTTCAACTAACAAGAATGTAGATTAAGCCTAAGAGAATGATTATCCAGAAGATTTAGATGATAAGGATGCAAAAACTATCGCAATGATATAAAAATTTCCATACAGACTCATAAACAAGCTACATAACACAAAATCGTATTACCATTACGTAAGAAAGAAAGGTAGAGAGAGAGAGAGATACAACCACAAATGGGGAAAAAAAGCAACGGCAAATATTGTAAACTAAAATGCAGTGGCGGGTTTTTGCGAGGGAGGTAGAGAGAGACAGATATCCAAAATGTAAGCTACGTCTACTGGTGGTTGACCGCCATGTTGGGCAAATGATTTCAGTTTACCGCGTCCTTTCAGATTCCCTTCTCTTGGTTTCCTTCATAGTTCTCCACTTCCTTTCCCTCTCTCTCTCTCTCTCTCTCTCATCACCATTCTGCATGCTTTTATAAGGGTCAGTGCTTAAAGCAATTGGGCCCGCGTTTAGCGACCGCGTCTAAACGGGCAGTGCTTGCTGTAGCTTATCGATATTCAATAGAAAGTTATATTTGCATACACAGTGAATTTAATAAAACACGATTTTTATTGTTGCCAGAGGTACAAATGAGTTGTGCTTCTAGCAAACGGTTTGCCGACATTACCATTATTTGCAAATTATTAAGCAAAGTCTGCAACGTCAATTGCAACTATTTCTTCTACTACTTTATAAAGCCATAGCCATATTTTCTGACTGAAACTATTCTTGTAAATGGTTATCTATTTTCAATGTCTCCTTTTATTTTTTTTATTTTCTTCATCTGGGCCTTCAATATTGTGGATAATTGCCTTGTAAATTAACAGACATTTAGGGCCGTGAAAACCCCGTTTAATAATAATGCATGCTTCTCTTCAATAATACTAATGATGACAATATTTCTCTCTCTCTAGCAACAGCGTAAATTGAATCATTACCATGCATCTACATAATTATTATAGCCACAATTACCAGCCATCTTCATTAAGCCACAACAATGCATTTATCACTTCCTCAACGGCAGGAAACCCACCACAGGCGTCCTTTCTCTCAGAAGCACGAAACTTAAACACAACGAAGTACGATTTGGCTCAGACGCCGGGTCGATTCGTACCACAACCGCCCGAGCCCGCGATGAGGAAGATGGACAGAACCAATTAAAGAGTTTGCGTCGATTCAGCATTTGCGCAAGAAACCCGCAATTAAGGGACCGCAAGTGCGTCTTTTTCATCTGGTGTAATTTCCCCCTCACCTGATTAATCATTGGGTTTGCGGTGACCCTTGGCAAAAGGGAAAAGTGGTGAAATAAAGAGCCGTAATGAGAGATATAGGTATGTGACTGACAGAAGGAAAAGTTCTCTTTGATCTCGTTGAATTTCGAAATGCGATCGTAGAATCAATTTTCCACTCGGGGCCCGGGTTGGGTATATCTTTCCTTGGACAAGAATAAAAAGCAAAAATCTGCCCCAAAGTTTCTTCGGAGCAATCAAGTTTTCTGTGCAGTGTATACTGTTCGTTTGTTTGTATGGTGTTTTTACGTTGCATGGAACCAGTGGTTATTCAGCAACAGGACCAACGGCTTTACGTGACTTCCGAACCACGTCGAGAGTGAACTTCTATCACCAGAAATACACATCTCTCACACCTCAATGGAATGCCCGAGAATCGAACTCGTGGCCACCGAGGTGGCAGGCCAAAACCATGCCGATCACGCCACTGAGGCGCTTTGTACAGCGTATAATGCTGTTATAGGTGCCAACAACACAGGCCACCACAGACAAATAGCCATCTCAATGGTTTTGTTTTGCAGAAAACTAAAAGTCAGATGTTTTTCAAAGTTAAAACAACAACAAGGAAAACATACTCTCATGCCACTAAACCCTGAATGAATGAGCAACAAATGGGATTCATAGCAATCCAGGATCTCTTTTAGAGTCGAATGGTACAAAATACACTACTGCAGCTGTACTGTGCTCAAGTCTGACCAAATGTTTTGCCAGGTGGGTTTAATCTCTTCTTATGACGGCCTCATTTATCTGTCGTACCACAAGCAAACCACCAATGTATGTATTTTCAGAATCTCAAAGTACTCAGATCTGTGATTTTCCCTCTAAAGGTCCCAGGACGCGTTACTGAAATTGCGACACACTTTCATTTGCAACATCGACTGAGCCAATTCTTCCATGTTTATATATATATCATATATATATATATATATATATATATATATATATATAGTATATATATATACATATATATATATATATATATATATATATATATATATATATATATATATATATGTGTGTGTGTGTGTGTGTGTGTGTGTGTGTGTGTGTGTGTGTGTAAAATGCACAAGGAGCAGGAGCAGGAACGAACATGGCGAAGTATTACAATTTATTCCAACCGACATATTTCGCATTCAGCAGAATGCATCCTCAGGGTCTGTATAATGACTTTTAGACAATTTTCAAATTAATTTAATTTGCATTGGTCATTATTCATTATACAGACCCTGAGGATGCATTCTGCTGAATAATACGAATGCGTCGGTTGGAATAAATTGTAATACTTAGCCAAGTTTGTTCCTGCTCCTCCTCCTCCCTGTTCCCTGAGCATTTTATCACTTTGGCTGATTCGCCTACTTTCTCCTCTCATATATATATAATATCATATATATATATATATGTATAATATATAATATTTATATATATATATATATATATATATATATTATATATATATATATATATATATATATATATATATATATATATATATATATATATATATAATCATGGAGAGTGACAACAAGAAGGCCAAGCCATAACCCAGAGACAAATTTATAATGATAAAAAACTCAATCTGATTTTGATCATCAGTACTATGAAATCAAAGTAACTTTTCAGGTACTAGTTATTACACACAAACAAACTAACACACAATGTATATCTACATACATACACACATATATATTACTATAGTGCAGCGTCGAATTCAGGTATACGTTACAGGAAATTTCAAAACAATGTGTATAAAAATATATTTAGGCAATATTATTGGGAAGTTCCATATATAGATAGATAGATAGATAGATAGATAGATAGATAGACAGATAGATATATAAATACAATATACTATATATATATATATATATATATATATATATATAAATAAATATAAATTACAGGTTGTTACTCTTCGGGCTTTAACCATTTCTTTGGTGATGAAATTGCTAGCCCTATGACCTGTTTTAATCTTGACTTTGACCTACTAAAGTCAACTAACCACTTCTGAAGTCAAAGTCATTTCCCCTTGGGGTATTGAACTTTCGTTTCTCATAATTAAGTTGTGCCGCTAGTTTTGGCGGTCATAAATCAATCAATCAAACTCATAATCCATTTGCGTAACCGGCCAAAGTCCCCTGGTGATCTCAAATAACCCGATAGACTCAGATTGCATCCCAACAACATGATCAAAAATATCTTTTATTCCTTAATGTTCTTGTTACAAATTTTCTTTTTCAATAAAAAAAAAAGTTACTTGATTTAGTGACTGAAACTCCCGAATTCGAACTGTTGCAACCATAATCCCTCTTCTGACCGAAGTAGGGTCTTCCAAGCAAATGGTTTGTAGTACTAAAGTACTGCTGCTATTTCGTTTGTTTGTTTGTTTGTTTTTAAGGTGATTTTACGTTGCATGGAACCAGCGGTTATTCAGCAGCGGGACCAACGGCTTTATGTGACCTCCGAACCACGTCGAGAGTGAACTTCTGTCACCAGAAATACACATCTCTAACCCCCTCAGTGGAATGCCTGAAAATCGAACTCGCAAACGACACAGCCATTCCAGGACACGTGTCGCACGTAGATGAATATCTCTCAGTCATTTGATAATGGAGGCATGAACATGGCGTTTCGGGACGCTCAGTGGACACAAGAGTCATCTTTGCTTTCACATCCAATCATTGTTGATCTTTTTTTCATTCATAAACGTTTAGATTATTATATTTATACAAGAATACTGAACAATATGAGTGATGTGTCCAACCATTTTTTTGGTGCATTTGGTAAAGTATAGTGTTAGAACTGCACAACCATTATATATGATGCCTTTGTTTAATGCAGAAAAGATATGAATAAAATACGAGTAATTCTATCAAATGCTTTGTCTTTCAAGTTTTTTTTACGACATAATTCATGTTAATGAACGAAAATAAAACTATAAGTATATAATTCATTAAAAAAATCTAAAATAACGAGGAACTCGAACTTGCAAATCGAAGAACATTTTGGACGATTCAGTTTTTACTTTCCTTCAGTTTTTGTAGGGCCTCCGTCTGTCTCCTTCTCTTGGGGAACTTCATAAGGGATCAGACGAACACCACCACCACTCCTCCTCCTCCTCCTCCTCCCCTCTCCCCTCCTCCGCCTCCTCCTCCTGCCTCCTCCTCCTCCTCCTCCTCCTCCTCCTCCTCCTGCCTCCTCCTCCTCCTCCCAACGAACTGGATTATTCAGATATAAAAATGAAGAGTCTTTGAAGTATTCAGAACTCCTAACGTCGTATCAATTATCCAAAAACCCTATGAATCCTTCCAGAAATGTGTCTGCTTCTCCATCGAATTTGTCTATTCTTCCATCTTTCCGCCACTGCTAAGAATTTCTTAAAAATGGAGATTCCATTTTTCCTTAAAACAAATAACGTTTTCCTAAAATTCCAGGAGGATTTCAACCTCAATAAAAACAAAACTTACGGCCCAAAGCAGCTGCCGTCTCTGGAGCAGCATCGGATCTTCGTCCTTTTTCTCGATCTGAAATTTCTTCCATTTAGCTTCCTGCTCCTCTACGACGACACCAGGCCTTTTCAGTCAATTCCTTCCCTATTATGGATAATCATAGAGCCCACTATTGCAGGCTGTTGATCTGTGCGGAGCCAGAATCTTTTTCATCCTCCGAGAATTCTTCAATGACAACCAAGAGTCATATTTTGGAACTAAGCATAAGGCAAGTGGAAGTGGAAACAGAGAGAGAAGTAGTGTGTGGTGTGTGTGTATGAGCACGCTCATTTGTGAATGATTGCGAGTATGAATGCGTGAGTGCATGTTGGGATTAAGATGGGAGGGAATCAGGAGACTATGAAGGCTGAAAGAAGAATGAATGTTTGAGTGAATGAAATCTTTCTTTTCATTTCTCTCTCTCTTTCTCACTGTTTTTCCTCAAACCAATTTTTAACTCAGATTTTTCATTTCTTTTGCAGATGCAGTTAAGTAACCAGAGGAGATGGGCCCTGAATGTGCACTATCCTGCAACACGAGAAACAAAGATTGCGAGCCAGGAAATCTGTAGACTGGAGAGAACCAGGACGCAAGATAACGGCTAGGACATACATCAATACCAGCACCTGACATGACCCAACCCAATCCAAGACCAAGAAATGGATGCGGCTGGAGAACGGCCAACAGCAGTTGGGGGGCTTCTGGCTCCTTCCCTGGCCTGGACCTAGACAGATACCGGCACCCGAAAGGACCCAACCAATCCAAGACCAAAAAAGAAAAAGCGGACGCAGCTGGAGAACGGCTGCCAGCAGTTGGGGGGCTGGTGGCATGGCTCCTTCCATGGCCCGGAACTAGACGGATACCACCACCCGACCGGACCCAACCCAATCCAAGACCAAGAACAGGACGTGGCTGGAGAACGGCCGCCAGCAGTTGGGGGACTGCTGGCTCCTTCCCTGGCCCGAACCTAGACAGATACCGGCACCCGACCGGACCCAACCCAATCCAAGACCAAGAACAGGACACAGCTGGAGAACGGCCGCCAGTAGTTGGGGGGCTGCTGGCTCTTTCCCATTCCCGGAAATAGACAGATACCGGCACCCGACCGGACACAACCCAATCCAAGACCTAGAACAGGACGTGGCTGGAGAACGGCCGTCAGCAGTTTGGGGGCCTGCTGGCTCCTTCCATGGCCCGGACCTAAGACAAGATACCGGCACCCGACCGACCCCAACCCCAATCCAAGACCAGAAAAAGACGTGGCTGGAGAACGGGCCACCAGCAGTTGGGGGGCTGCTGGCTCCTTCCCTGGCCCAGACCCTATGACAGATACCGGCAACCACCCGACCAGACCCAACCCAATCCAAGACCCAAGAACAGGACGCATCTTGAGAACGGCCGCCAGCAATTGAGGGGCTGCTGGCTCATTCCCTGGCCTGGACTAAGACCAGAATAACGGCATGGCCCCTTGACCTACAGATACCGGCACCCGACCAGACCCAACCCAATCAAGACCAAGAAGAGGGTGCAGCTGGAGAACGGCCCGCCAGCAGTTGGGGGGCTGCTGGCGGTCCTTCCCATTCCAGAAAATAGACAGATACCGGCACCCCGACCGGACCCACCCAATCCCAATCCCAAGACCAAGAACAGGGTGCGGCGGGAGAACGGCCGCCAGCAGTAGGGGCCTGCTGGCTCCTTCCCTGGCCCAGACCTAGACAGATACCGGCACCCGACCAAACCCAACCCAACCCATCCAAGACCAAGAACGGGTGCAGCTGGAGAACGGCTGCCAGCAGTTGGGGGGCTGCTGGCTCCTTCCCATTCCCGGAAATAGACAGATACCGGCACACCCGACGGACCCAACCCAATCCAAGACCAAGAACAGGGTGCAGCTGGAGAATGGCCGCCTGCAGTTGGGGGGTTTTTTCCTGCTGGGTCCTTCCCTGGCCCGGACCTAGATAGATACCGGCACCCGACCTGACACAACCCAATCCAAGACCAAGAACAGAACGCGGCTGGAGAAACGACTGCCAGCAAGTTGGGGGGCTGCTGGATCCTTCTCTGGCCCGGACCTAGACAGATACCGGCAACCCGCCCGACCAGACCCAACCCAATCCAAGACCAAGAACAGGGGACGTGGCTGGAGAAATGCCGCCAGCAGTTGGGGGCCTGCTGGCTCCTTCCCTGCCTGGACTAGACAGATAACAGCAACCGACAGACCCAACCAAGCCCAATCCAAGAAACAAGAACAGGACACGGCTGTAGAACGGCCGACAGTAGTTGGGGGCCTACTGGCTCCTTCCCTGGCCTGAACCTAGACGGATACTGGCACCGACCGGACCCGACCCAATCCAAGACCAGAGCAGCGACACGGCTGGAGAATGGCCGCCAGCAGTTGATGGGCTGCTGGATCCTTCCCTGGCCTGGACCTAGACAGATACGCCCACCCTACCAGACCAGGGTGCGGCTGAGAGAAACGGCCGCCAGCAGTTGGGGGGCTGCTGGCTCCTTCCCTGGCCTGGACCTAGACAGATACTGGCACCCGACCTGACACAACCCAACCCAAGACCAAGAACAGAACGTGGCTGGAGAACGGCCGCCAGCAGTTGGGGGGCTGCTGACTTCTTCCCTGGCCCGGACCTAGACAGACACAGGCACCCAACCATACCCAACCCAATCTAAGACCAAGAACCAGGGTGCGGCTGGAGAACGGCCGCCAGCAGTTGGTGCGCTGCTGGCTCCTTCCCTGGCCCAGACCTAGACAGATACCGGCACCCAACCGCACTCCACCCAATCCAAGACCAAGAACAGGACGCGGCTGGAGAACGGCCGCCAGCAGTTGGGGGGCTGCTGGCTCCTTCCCTGGCCTGGACCTAGACAGATACCGGCACCCGACCGGACCCAACCCAATCCAAGACCAAGAACAGGACGCGGCTGGAGAACGGCCGCCAGCAGTTGGGGGGCTGCTGGCTCCTTCCCTGGCCCGGACCTAGACAGATACCGGCACCCACCGACCCGGACCCAACCCAATCCAAGACCAAAAAGCGGACGCAGCTGGAGAACGGCTGCCAGCAGTTGGGGGGCTGGTGGCATGGCTCCTTCCATGGCCCGGAACTAGACGGATACCACCACCCGACCGGACCCAACCCAACCCAATCCAAGCCAAGAAAAGGACGCGGCTGGAGCAACGGCCACCAGCAGTTGGGGGCCTGCTGGCTCCTTCCCTGGCCCGAACCTAGGACAGATACCGGCACCCGACCCGCACCCAACCCAATCCAACACCAAGAACAGGACGCGGCTGAGAACAGCCGCCAGCAGTTGGGGGGCTGCTGGCTCTTTCCCATTCCCGGAATAGACAGATACCGGCACCCGACCGGACACAACCCAATCCAAGACCAAGAACAGGACGCGGCTGGAGAACGGCCGCCAGCAGTTGGGGGGCTGCTGGCTCCTTCCCTGGCCCGGACCTAGACAGATACCGGCACCTGACCGGACCCAACCCAATCCAAGACCAAGAAAAAGACGTGGCTGGAGAACGGCCACCAGCAGTTGGGGGGCTGCTGGCTCCTTCCTCCCGGCCCAGAACCTAGACAGATAACCGGCACCGACCAGACCCAACCCAATCCAAGACCAAGAACAGGACGCATCTTGAGAATGGCCGCCAGCAATTGAGGGGCTGCTGGCTCCTTCCCTGGCCTGGACCTAGACAGATACCGGCACCCCCGACCAGCCACCCAACCCAATCCAAGACCAAGAAAAGGTGCAGCTGGAGAACGGCCGCCAGCAGTTGGGGGGCTGCTGGCTCCTTCCCATTCCCGAAAATAGACAGATACCGGCACCCGACCGGACCCAACCCAATCCAAGACCAAGAACAGGGTGCGGCTGGAGAACGGCCGCCAGCAGTAGGGGGCCTGCTGGCTCCTTCCCTGGCCCAGACCTAGACAGATACCGGCACCCGACCAAACCCAACCCAATCCAAGACCAAGAACAGGGTGCAGCTGGAGAAGTGGCCGCCAGCAGTTGGGGGGCTGCTGGCTCTTTCCCATTCCCGGAAATAGACAGATACCGGTCACCTGACCGGACCCAACCCAATCCAAGACCAAGAACAGGGTACAGCTGGAGAATGGCCCCCGCCAGCAGTTGGGGGGCTGCTGGGTTCCTTCCCTGGCCCGGACCTAGATAGATACCGGCACCCGACCGACCCAACCCACCAATCCAAGACCAAGAACAGGACACGGAGGGAGAATGGCCCCCGCCAGCAGTTGGGGGGCTGCTGGCTCCTTCCCTGGCCCGGACCTAGACAGATACCGGCACCCGACCAGACCCAACCCAATCCAAGACCAAGAACAGGACGCGGCTGGAGAACGGCCGCCAGCAGTTGGGGGACTGCTGGCTCCTTCCCTGGCCTGGACCTAGACAGATAACGGCAACCGACCAGACCCAACCCAATCCAAGAACAAGAACAGGGTGCGGCTGTAGAACGGCCGCCAGTAGTTGGGGCCTACTGGCTCCTTCCCTGGCCTGGCTACCTAGACGGATACTGGCACCGACCCGGACCCAACCCAATCCAAGACCAAGAGCAGGACACGGCTGGGAGAATGGCAGCCAGCAGTTGATGGGCTGCTGGATCCTTCCCTGGCCCGGGACCTAGACAGATACCCCCCCCCACCCTACCAGACCGGGTGCGGCTTGAGAACTGGCCGTCAGCGGTTGGGGGTTGGCTGCTGGCTCCTTCCCTGGCCAGGACCTAGACAGATACTGGCACCCAACAACCAACAAATCCCAAGCTCAAGACCAAACGAAGCAGGGACGGTGGATGGAGAACAGCCGCCAGCAGTTGGGGGCCTGCTGACTTCTTCCTGGCCCGGACCTAGACAGACACCGGCACCCAACCAGACCCAACCCAATCTAAGACCAAGAACAGGGTGCGGCTGGAGAACGGCCGCCAGCAGTTGGGGCGCTGCTGGCTCCTTCCCTGGCCCAGACCTAGACAGATACCGGCACCCGACCGCACTCCACCCAATCCAAGACCAAGAAGAGGACACGGCTGGAGAACGGCCGCCAGCAGTTGGGGCGCTGCTGGCTCCTTCCCTGGCCCGGACATAGACAGATACCGGCACCCGACCGAACCCAACCCAATCCAAGACCAAGAACAGGACGCGGCTGGAGAACGGCCGCCAGCAGTTGGGGCACTGCTGGCTCCTTCCCTGGCCCAGACCTAGACAGATAACGGCACCCGAACGCACCCAAACCAATCCAAGACCAAGAAGAGGACGTGGCTGGAGAACGGCCACCAGCAGTTGGGGGCCTGCTGGCTCCTTCCCTGGCCTGGACCTAGACAGATACTGGCACCCGACCGGACACAACCCAATCCAAGACCAAGAACAGGACGCGGCTGGAGAATGGCCACCAGAAGTTGGGGGCCTGCTGGCTCCTTCCCTGGCCTGGACCTAGACAGATACCGGCACCGACCGAACCCAACCCAATCCAAGACCAAGAACAGTACGCGGCTGGAGAACGGCCGCCAGCAGTTGGGGGGCTGCTGGCTCCTTCCCTGGCCTGGACCTAGACAGATACCGGCACCCGACCAGACCCAACCCAATCCAAGACCAAGAACAGGACGCGTCTTGAGAACGGCCATCAGCAGTTGGGGGGCCTGCTGGCTCCTTCCCTGGCCCAGACCTAGACAGATACGGCACCCGACCAGAACCCAACCCAATCCAAGACCAATAACATGGTGCGGCTGGAGAAAAAACAGCCGCCAGCCGTTTTGGGGGGCGGCTGGGTCCTTCCCTGGCCCGGACCTAGACAGATACCGGCACCCGACCAGACCCAACCCAATCCAAGACCAAAAACAGGGTGCGGCTGGAGAATGGCCGCCAGCAGTTGTGGGGCTGCTGACTCCTTCCCTGGCCCGGACCTAGACAGATACCGGCACCCGACCGGACCCAACCCAATCCAAGATCAAGAACAGACTGTGGTTGGAGAACGGCCGCCAGCAGTTGGGGGGCTGCTGGGTCGTTCCCTGGCCCGGAACTAGACAGATACCGGCACCCGACCAGACCCAACCCAATCCAAGACCAAGAACAGGACACGGATGGAGAATGGCCGCCAGCAGTTGGGGGGCTGCTGGGTCGTTCCCTGGCCCGGAACTAGACAGATAACGGCACTCGACCAAACCCAACCCAATCCAAGACCAAGAACAGGACACGGGCGGCTGAGAATGGCCGCCAGCAGTTGGGGGGCTGCTGGATCATTCATTGCTGGCCCAGACCTAGACAGATACCGGCACCCGACCAGACCCAACCCAATCCAAGAACAAGGACAGGACGTGGCTGGAGAATGGCCGCCAGCAGTTGGGGGGGCTGGGGGCTGCTGGATCGATTGGCCTGGCCCGGAACTAGGACAGATACCGGAACACCCGACCAGACACACAACCATCCAAGACCAAGAACAGGGGCTGCTGGATCATTCATTGGCCCAGACCTAGACAGATACCGGCACCCGACCAGATCCAACCCAATCCAAGAACAAGGACAGGACGTGGCTGAGAATGGCCGCCTGCAGTTGGGGGGCTGCTGGGTCCTTCCCTGGCCCAGAGCTAGACCAGATAACGGCACCCGACCAGACCCAACCCAATCCAAGACCAAGAACAGGACACAGCTAGAGATGACTGCCAGCAGTTGGGGGGCTGCTGGCTCCTTCCCTGGCCCGGACCTAGACAGATACCGGCACCCGACCAGACCCAACCCAATCCAAGACCACATGAACAGGATGTGGCTGGAGAATGGCCGACAGCAGTTGGGGGGCTGCTGGGTCCTTCCCTGGCCCGGACCTAGACAGATACCGGCACCCGACCAGACCCAACCCAATCCAAGACCAAGAACAGGACACAGCTAGAGAATGGCCGCCAGCAGTTGGGGGGCTGCTGGATCCTTCCCTGGCCCGGACCTAGACAGATACCGGCACCCGACCAGACCCAACCCAATCCAAGAACAAGAACAGGACGTGGCTGGAGAATGGCCGACAGCAGTTGGGGGGTCTGCTGGGTCCTTCCCTGGCCCAGACCTAGATAGATACCGGCACCCGACCAGACCCAACCCAATCCAAGACCAAGAACAGGACGTGGCTGGAGAATGGCCGCCAGCAGTTGGGGGGCTGCTGGGTCGTTCCCTGGCCCGGAACTAGACAGCATAGCGGCACCCAGCCGGACCCAACCCAATCCAAGACCAAGAACAGTACACAGCTGGAGAATTGCCGCCAGCAGTTGGGGGCTCCTGGATCCTTACCTGGTCCGGACCTAGACAGATACCGGCACCCGACCAGACCCAACTCAATCCAAGAACAAGAACAGGAACGTGGCTGGAGAATGGCCGCCAGCGAGGGGTTGGGGGGCTGCTGGGTCGTTCCCTGGCCCGGACCTAGACAGATACCGGCACCCGACCAGACACAACCCAATCCAAGACCAAGAACAGGACGTGGCTTGAGAATGGCCGCCTGCAGTTGGGGGGCTGCTGGGTCCTTCCCTGGCCCAGAACTAGACAGATAACGGCACCCGACCAGACCCAACCCATCCAAGACCAAGAACAGGACACGGCTAGAGAATGGCGCCAGCAGTTGGGGGCTGCTGGATCCTTCCCTGGCCCGGACCTAGACAGATACCGGCACCCGACCAGACCCAACCCAATCCAAGACCAAGAACAGGACGTGGCTGGAGAATGGCCGCCAGCAGTTGGGGGGGGGGGATCTGGGGTCCTCCCTGGCCCGGACCTAGATAGATACCGGCACCCGACCAGACCCAACCCAATCCAAGACCAAGAACAGGACACGGCTGGAGAATGGCCGCCAGCAGTTGGGGGGCTGCTGGCTCCTTCCCTGGCCCGGACCTAGACAGATACCGGCACCCGACCAGACCCAACCCAATCCAAGACCAAGAACAGGACGTGGCTGGAGAATGGCCGCCAGCATTGTTGGGGGCCTGCTGGTTCCTTTTCTGGCCTGGACCTAGACAGATAACGGCAACCGACAGACCCAACCCAACCCAATCCAAGAAACAAGAAGAGGACACGGCTGGAGAACAGCCGCCAGCAGTTGGGGCCTACTGGCTCCTTCCCTGGCCTGGAACCTAGACGGATACGGGCACCAACCGGACCCAACCCAAACCCAATCCAAGACCAAGAGCAGGACACGGCTGGAGAATGGCCGCCAGATGTTGATTGGGCTGCTGGATCCTTCCCTGGCCCAGACCTAGACAGAAACCCCCCCCACCCTACCAGACCTAACTCAATCCAAGAACAAGAACAGGCCGTGGCTGTAGAATGGCCGCCAGCAGTTGTGGCCTGCTGGCTCCTTCCCTGGCCCGGATCTAGACAGATACCGGCACAGACCGGACCCAACCCAATCCAAGATCAAGAACAGACTGTGGTTGGAGAACGGCCGCCAGCAGTTGGGGGGGCTGCTGGGTCGTTCCCTGGCCCGGAACTAGACAGATAATGGCACCCGACCAGACCCAACCAATTAAAGAACAAAAACAAAAAAGGCCACGGCTGGAGAATGGCCGCCAGCAGTTGGGGGGCTGCTCGATCCTTACCTGGCCTGGACCTAGACAGATACCGGCACCCGACCCAGAACCAACCCAATCCAAGAACAAGAAGCAGGACGTTGCTGGAGAATGGCCGCCAGCAGTTGGGGGGCTGCTGGGTCGTTCTCTGGCCCGGATCTAGACAAATACCAGCACCCGACCAGACACAACCCAATCCAAGACCAAGAACAGGACGTGGCTTGAGAATATCCGCCTGCAGTTGGTGGTCTTGGCTGGGTTCCCTTCCCTGGCCCAGAAACTAGACAGATAACGGAAACCACCCGAACCAGGAAACCCCAACCCAATGCCAAGACCAAGAACAGGATACGGCTGGAGAGTGGCCTGGCCAGCAGTTTGGGGGGCTGCTGGATCCTTCCCTGTACCCGAGGACCCTAGACAGGATTACCGGCCACACACCCGACCCAGACCCAACCCAATCCAAGACCAAGAAACAGGACATGGCTGGAGATGGCTGACAGCAGTTGGGGGGCTGCTGGGTCCTTCCCTTCCGGGCCCGGTACCTTAGTTATGATTACCGGCACCCGAACCAGACCCAAACCCAATCCAAGGACCAAGAACAGGAACCACGGCTAGAGAATGGACCGCCCAGCAGTTGGGGGGCTCCTGGTATCCTTCCCTGGCTCGGACCTAGACAGATACCGCCCCACCGACCAGACCCACCCTCGAAGACCAAGAAAGGACACGGCTGGAGAATGCCGCCAGCAGTTGGGGGGGGGGCTGCTGGGTCCTTCCCTGTCCCGGACCTAGAATAGATACCGGACACCCGACCAGACCCAACCCAATCCAAGACCAAGAACAGGACACAGCTGGAGAATGGCCGCCAGCAGTTTTGGGGGCTGCTGGGTCCTTCCCTGGCCCGGACCTAGATAGATACCGGCACCCGACCAAACCCACCCAAACAAGACAAGACCAAGACAGGACACAGCTGGAGAATGGCCGCCAGCAGTTGGGGCCTGCTGGCTCCTTCCCTGGCCTGGACCTAGACAGATACCGGCACCCGACCAGACCCAACTAAATCCAAGAACAAGAACATGGACACGGCTGTAGAACGGCCGCCAGCAGTTGGGGGCATACTGGCTCCTTCCCTGGCCTGGCCGACCTAGACGGATACCGCACCGACCGGACCCAACCCAATCCAAGACCAAGAGCAGGACACGGCTGGAGAATGGCCGCCAGCAGTTGGGGGGCTGCTAGGATCCTTCCCCTGGCCCGTACCTAGAAAGATACCCCAACCCGACCAAGACCTAACCAAATCCAAGACCAAGAACAGGACGCGGTTCTGGAGAATGGCCGCCAGCAGTTGGTGGCCTGCTGGCTCCTTCCCTGGCCCGGATCTAGACAGATACCGGCACGACCGGACCCAACCCAATTTCCAAGACCAAGAACAGGAGCGGCTGTATAACGGCCGCCAGCAGTTGGGGGCCTGCTGGCTCCTTCCCTGGCAGGACCTAGACGGATACCGGCACCCGACAGACCAACCCAATCCAAGACCAAGAACAGACCCGGCTCTTGTGAGAACGGCCACCAGCCTGGACCTAGACAGATACCGGCACTGACCGGACCCCAACCCAATCAAAGACCAAGAACAGGACGCGGCTGTAGAATGGCCGCCAGCAGGGGGGCATGCTGGCTCCTTCCCTGGCCTGGACCTAGACGGATACCGGCACCCGACTTGACCCAACCCAATCCAAGAACAATAACAGACACAGCTGGAGAACAGCCGCCAGCATTTGGGGGACAGCTGGCTCCTTCGCTGGCCTGGACCTAGACGGATACCGGCGCCCGACAAGATCCAACCCAATCCAAGACCAAGCAGGACCCAGCGGAGAACGGCAACCAGCATGGACCTAGACAGATACCTGCACCCAAACTGGACCCAACCCAATCCAAGACCAAGAAACACAACAACTGAAGAATGGCCGCTAGCAGTTGGGGGGCTACTGATCCTTCCCTGACCAGTACCTGGACAGATACCGGCACCCGACCGGACACAACCCAATTCAAAGACCAAGAACAGGACGGCTGGAGAACGGCCACCAGCCTGGACCTGACAGATACCGGCACCCGACCGGACACAACCCAATCCAAGACCAAGAAAAAACAGGACGTGGCTGGGAAAACGGCCGCCAGCAGTTGGGGGGCTGCTGGCTCCTTCCCTGGCCTGGACCTAGACTGATACCGGCACCCAACTGGTACCCAACCCAATCCAAGACCAAGAACAGGACACGGCTGAAGAACAGCCGCCAGCAGTTGGGGGGCTGCTGGATCCTTCCCTGGCCCGGACCTAGACAGATACCGGCACCCAAACCGGACCCAACCTAATCCATGACCAAAAACAGGACGCGGCTGGAGATTGGCCGCCAGCAGTTGGGGGCTGCTGGCTCCTTCCCTGGCCTGGACCTAGACAGATATTGGCACCCAACCAGACCCAACCCAATCCAAGACCAAGAAACAGGACGCGGGACTGGAGAAACGAACGCCAGCAGTTGGGGGGCTGCTGGCTCCTTCCCTGGCCCGACCTAGACAGATACCTACAAACCCCGACCGGACCCAAAACCCAATCCAAGACCAACAAAAGGGACGTGGCTGGAGAAACGGACCGCCAGCAGTTGGGGGGCTGCTGGCTCCTTCCCTGGCCCGGACCTGAGACAGATACCTGGGCACCCGACCGGACCCAACCCAATCCAAAGACCAAGAAAAGGACGTGTCTGGAGACGGCCGGCCAGCAGGTTTTGGGGGACTGCTGGCTCCTTCCCTGGCCAGACCTAGCAGATACCTGCCCACCTGACCGGACCCAACCCGCCCATCCCAGACCAACCAAGAACAGGACGGCGGGCTGGAGAACGGACGCCAGCAGTTGAGGGGCTGCTGGCTCCTTCCCTGGCCTGGACCTAGACATATACCTGCACCCGAACTGGACCCAACCCAATCCAGACCAAGAAAAGGACGTTGGGCTGGAGAATGCCGTCAGTAGTTGGGGGGCTGCTGGCTCCTTCCCCTGGCCCCAGTCCTAGACAGATACCTGCACCCCGACCGGACCCAACCCAATCCAAGACAAGAAAAAGGACGTGGGGCTGGAGAACGGCCGCCAGCAGTTGGGGGACTGGCGGGTCCTTCCCTGGCCCAGACTATACAGCCTACATGCACCCAACCAGACCCAACCCAATCCAAGACCAAGAACAGGACCCGGCTGGAGAACGGCCGCCAGCAGTTGGGGGACTGGGGGGGGGGGGGGCTGCTGGCTAATTCCCTGGCCCAGACCTAGACTGATACCTGCACCCGACCGGACCCAACCCAATCCAAGACCAAGAAAAAGGACGTGGCTGGAGAACAGCCGCCTGCAGTTGGGGGGCTGCTGGCTCCTTCCCTGTCCCGGACCTAGACAGATACTGCACCCGACCGGACCCAACCCAATCCAAGACCAAGAAAACGACGTGGCTGAGAAACAGCTGCCAGCAGTTTGGGGGACTGCTGGCTAATTCCCTGGCCCCAGACCTAGACAGATACCTGCACCCGACCGGACCCAAACCCAACCCAATCCAAGACCAAGAAAAGGACGTGGCTGGAAAACGGCTGCCAGTAGTTGGGAGACTGCTGGCTCCTTCCCGGCCCAACCGAGCAGATACCTGCCACCCGAGAACCCCCAACCCAATCCAGACCAAGAAAAGACGTGGCGGAAACGGCCGCCAGCAGTGGGGCAGCTGCTCCATTCCCTGGCCCGGACCTAGACAGATACCTGCACCGGACCGGACCCAACCCAATCCAAGACAAGAAAAGAACGTGGCTGGAGAACGGCCGGCCTTTGCAGTTGGGGGGACTGCTGGCTCCTTCCCTGGCCAGACCTAGACAGATACCTGCACCGACCGGACACAACCCAATCCAAGACAAGAAAAGGACGTGGCTGGAGAAACGGCCGCCAGTAGTTGGGGGGCTGTTGGGCTCCTTCCCTGGCCTGGACCTAGACAGATACCTGCACCCGACCGGACCCAACCCAATCAAGACCAAGAAGAGACGTGGCTGGAGAACGGCCGCCTGCACTTGGGGGGGCTGCTGGCACCTTCCCTGGGCCCAGAACCTAGACAGATACCTGCACCGACAGGACCACCCAAATCCAAGACCAAGAAAAGGACGTGGCTGGAGAACGGCCGCCAGTAGTTGGGGGGCTGCTGGGCTCCTTCCCTGGCCCAGACTAGGACAGGTACCTGCACCCGACTGACCCCAACCCATCCAAGACCAAGAAAAGGACGTGGCTGAGAGAACGGGCGCCGTGCAGTTGGGGGGAGGCTGCGGCTCCTTCCTGCCTGGACCTAGGACCAGATACGCACCGACCGGAGCCAACCCAATCCAAGACAAGAAGATAAAAGGACATGGCTGGCGAACGGCCGCCTGCAGTTGGGGGGCTGCTGGCTCCTCCCTGGCCCGGACCTAGACAGATACCTGCACCCGACCGGACCCAACCCAATCCAAGACCAAGAAAAGGACGTGGCTGCGAGAACGGCCGTCTGCAGTGGGGGCTGCTGGCTCCTTCCCTGGCCTGCCGGACCTAGACAGAATACTGGCTCTCGACCGGACCCACCAATCCAAGACCAAGAAAGGACGTGGCTCCGGAGAACGGCCGCTGCAGTTTGGAGGCTGCTGGCTCCTTCTGGCCCAGACCTAGACAGATACTGCACCCGACCGGACCCAAACCCAATCCAAGACCAAGAAAAGGACGTGGCTGGAGAACGGACGCCTGCAGTGGGGGGCTGCTGGCTCCTTCCCTGGCCCAGAACCTAGACAGATACCTGCACCGACCGGACCCAACCCAATCCAAGACCAAGAAAAGGACGTGGCTGGAGAACGGGCTGCCTGCAGTTGAGGGGCTGCTGGCTCCTTCCCTGGCCAAGAACCTACACAGATACCTGCACCGACCGGAACCCAACCCAATCAAGACCAAGAAAACAAAAGGACGTGGCTGGAGAACGGCCGCCTGCAGTTGGGAGGCTGCTGGCTCCTTCCCTGGCCCAGACCTAGAAAAGATACCTGCACCGACCGGACCCAACCTAATCCAAGACCAAGAAAAGGACGTGGCTGGAGAACGGCCGCCAGCAGTTGGGGGACTGCTGGCTCCTTCCCTGGCCCAGACCTAGACAGATACCTGCACCCGACCGGACCCAACCCAATTTAAGACCAAGAAAAGGACGGTGGCTGGAGAACGGCCGCCTGCAGTTGGGGGCTGCTGGCTCCTTCCCTGGACCCAGACCTAGACAGATACCTGCACCCGACTGGACCCAACCCAATCCAAGACCAAGAAAAGGATGCGGCTGGAGAACGGCCGCCAGCAGTTGTGGGGCTGCTGGCTCCTTCCCTGGCCTGGACCTAGACAGATACTGGCTCTCGACCGGACCCAACCCAATCCAAGACCAAGAAAAGGACGTGGCTGGAGAACGGCCGCCAGCAGTTGGGGGGCTGCTGGCTCCTTCCCTGGCCTGGACCTAGACAGATACCTGCACCCGACCGGACCCAACCCAATCCAAGACCAAGAAAAGGACGTGGCTGGAGAACGGCCGCCTGCAGTTGGGGGATGCTGGCTCCTTCCCATGACCTGGACCTAGACAGATACCTGCACCCGACCAGACCCAAACCCAATCCAAGACCAATAAAAGGACGTGGCTGGAAAACGGCCGCCAGCAGTTGGGGGACTGCTGGCTCCTTTCCTGACCTGGACTAGACAGATACTGCACCCGACCGGACCCAACCCAATCCAAGACCAATAAAAGGACGTGGCTTGGAGAACGGCCGCCTGCAGTTGGGGGGCTGCTGGCTCCTTCCCTGCCCAGACCTAGACAGATACCTGCACCCGACGGGACCCAACCATCCAAGACCAAGAAAAGGACGTGGCTGGAGAACGGCTGCCAGCAGTTGGAGGCTGCTGGCTCCTTCCCTGGCCCAGACCTAGACAGATACCTGCACCCGACCGGACCCAACCCAATCCAAGACCAAGAAAAGGACGTGGCTGGAGAACGGCCGCCTGCAGTTGGGGGACTGCTGGCTCCTTCCCTGGCCAGGACCTAGACAAGATACCTGCCACCCGACTGGACCAACCCAATCCAAGACCAAGAAAAGGACGTGGCTGGAGAACGGCCGCCTGCAGTTGGGGTTGCTGCTGGCTTCCCTTCCCTGGCCAGGACCTAGACAGATACCTGCACCCTACCGGACCCAACCAATCCAAGACCAAGAAAAGGACGTGGCTGGAGAACGGCCGCCTGCAGTTGGGGGGCTGCTGGCTCCTTCCCTGGCCTGGACCTAGACAGATACCTGCACCCGACCGGACCCAACCCAATCCAAGACCAAGAAAAGGACGTGGCTGGAGAACGGCCGCCAGCAGTTGGGGGACTGCTGGCTCCTTCCCTGGCCCAGACCTAGACAGATACCTGCACCCGACCGGACCCAACCCAATCCAAGACCCAAGAAAGGATGCGGCTGGAGAAACGGCCGCCAGCAGTGTTGGGGCTGCTGGCCTTCCTGGCTGGACCTAGACAGATAGTGGCTCTTCGACCGGACCCAACCCAATCCAAGACCAAGAAAAGTACGCAGCTGGAGGACGGCCGCCAGCAGTTGTGGGGCTACTGGTTCTTCCCTGGCCTAGACCTAGACAGATACCTGCACCCAACCGGACCCAACCCAATCCAAGACCAAGAAAAGTACGTGGCGGTGGAGAACAACCACCAGCAGTTGGGGGGCTGCTGGCTCCTTCCCTGGCCTGGACCTAGACAGATACCGGCACCCGACCGGACCCAACCCAATCCAAGACCAAGAACAGGACGCGGCTGGAGAACGGCCGCCAGTAGTTGGGGGCTACTGGCTCCTTCCCTGGCCTGGACCTAGACAGATACCGGCACCCGACCGGACCCAACCCAATCCAAGACCAAGAACAGGACGCGGCTGGAGAATGGCCGCCAGCAGTTGGGGGGCTGCTGGCTCCTTCCCTGGCCTGGACCTAGACAGATACCTGCACCCGACCGGACCCAACCCATCCAAGACCAAGAAAAGGACGTGGCTGGAGAGAAAAAACCGCCAGCAGCAGTTGGGGGGCTGCTGGCTCCTTCCCTGGCCTGGACCTAGACAGATACCTGCACCCGACCGGACCCAACCCAATCCAAGACCAAGAAAAGGACGTGGCTGGAGAACGGCCGCCTGCATTGGGGCTGCTGGCTCCTCCCATCCCTGGCCCAGACCTAGACAGATACCTGCACCCGAACCGACCCAACCCAATCCAGACCAAGAAAAGGACTGGGGCTGGAGAAACGGCTGCCAGGGCCAGTTTGGGAGGTTGTTGGCTCCCTTCCCTGGCCCAGACCTAGACAGATACCTGCACCCAAACCGGACCCCACCCAATCCAAGGACCAAGAAAGGACGTGGCTGGAGAAAACGGCCAGCCTGCAGTTGGGGGGCTGCTGGCTCCTTCCCTGGCCCAGACCTAGACAGATACCTGCACCCAGACCGGACCCAACCCAATCCAAGACCAAGAAAGGCGTGGCTGGAGAACGGGCCGCTTGCAGTTGGGAGGCTGCTGGCTCCTTCCCTGGCCCAGACTAGACAGATACCTGGACACGACGAAACCAACCCAATCCAAGACCAAAAAAGGACGTGGCTGGAGAACGCCGCCTGCAGTTGGGGCTGCTGGCTCCTTCCCTGGCCCAGACCTAGACAGATACCTGCACCCGACCGGAACCCCAAACCCAATCCAAGACCAACAAAAGGACGTGGGCTGGAGAACGGCCCGCCTGCATTTGGGAGGCTGCTGGCTCATTCCCCTGGCCCAGACCTAGACAGATACCTGCATCGACCGGACCCAAACCCAATCCAAGACCCCAAGAAAAGGACGTGGCTGGAGAAACGTCCGCCTGCAGTTGGGGGGCTGCTGGCTCCTTCCCTGGCCCAGACCTGACAGATACCAAGCCACCCGACCGGACCCCAACCCAATCCAAGACCACAAAAGGACGTGGCTGGAGAACGGCCGCCTGCAGTTGGGAGGCTGCTGGCTCCTTCCCTGGCCCAGACCTAGACAGATACCTGCACCCGACCGGACCCAACCCAATCCAAGACCAAGAAAAGGACGTGGCTGGAGAACGCCGCCTTCAGTTGGGGGGCTGCTGGCTCCTTCCCTGGCCCAGACTACACAGATACCTGCACCCCGACCGACCCAACCCAATCCAAGACCAAGAAAAAGGACGTGGCTGGAGAACGGTCGCCTGCAGGTTGGGGGAGGCTGCTGGCTCCTTCCCTGGCCTGGACCTAGACAGATACCTGCACCCGAACCGGACCCACCCAATCCAAGACCAAGAAAAGGACATGGCTGGGAGAACGGCCGCCAGCAGTTGGGGGTCTGCTGGCTCCTTCCCTGGCCTGGACCTAGACAGATACCGGCACCCGACCGGACCCAACCCAATCCAAGACCAAGAACAGGACGTGGCTGGAGAACGGCCGCCAGCAGTTGGGGGGCTGCTGGCTCCTTCCCGGCCCTGGCCCAGACCCTAGACAGATACCTGCACCCGACGGACCCAACCCAATCCAAAGACCAAGAAAAAGGATGAGGCTGGAGAGAAAAAAGGCCGCCAGCAGTTGTGGGCTGCTGGCTCCTTCACTGGCCTGGACCTAGACAGATACTGGCTCTCGAACCGGGACCCAAACCCAAGCCAAGACCAATCAAAAGTACACTGGTCTGGGAGGACGGCTGCCAGAAGTTGTGGGGTGCTGCTGGCTCCTTCCCTGGCCTGGACCTAGACAGATACCTGCACCGACGGACCCAACCCAATCCAAGACCAAGAAAAGTATGCGGGGCGAGAACAGCCGCCAGCAGTTGGGGGGCTGCTGGCTCCTTCCCTGGCCTGGACCTAGACAGATACCGGCACCCGACCGGACCCAACCCAATCCAAGACCAAGAACAGGACGCGGCTGGAGAACGGCCGCCAGTAGTTGGGGGGCTTCTGGCTCCTTCCCTGGCCTGGACCTAGACAGATACCGGCACCCGACCGAACCCAACCCAATCCAAGACCAAGAACAGGACGCGGCTGGAGAACGGCCGCCAGTAGTTGGGGGGCTGCTGGCTCCTTCCCTGGCCTGGACCTAGACAGATACCGGCACCCGACCGGACCCAACCCAATCCAAGACCAAGAACAGGACGCGGCTGGAGAACGGCCGCCAGCAGTTGGGGGGCTTCTGGCTCCTTCCCTGGCCCAGACCTAGACAGATACCGGCACCCGACCGGACCCAACCCAATCCAAGACCAAGAACAGGATGCGGCTGGAGAACGGCCACCAGCAGTTGGTGGGCTGCTGGCTCCTTCCCTGGCCTGGACCTAGACAGATACCGGCACCCGACCGGACACAACCCAATCCAAGACCAAGAACAGGACGCGGCTGGAGAACGGCCGCCAGCAGTTGGGGGGCTGCTGGCTCCTTACCCTGGCCAGACCTAGACAGATACTGGCACGACCCGACGGACCCAACCCAATCCAAGACTAAGAACAGGATGCTGCTGGAGAACGGCCGCCAGCAGTTGGGGGGCTACTGGCTCCTTCCCTGGCCCAGACCTAGACAGATACTGGCAACCGACCGGACCCAACCCAATCCAAGACTAAGAACAGGATGCTGCCGGAGAACGGCCGCCAGCAGTTGGGGGGCTGCTGGCTCTTCACTGGCCCGGACCTACATAGATACCGGCACCTGACTTGACCCAACCCAAAACAAGACAAAAAAGGATGCATCGGAGGAGACGGCCAGTAGTTGGGGGACTGCTGGCTCCTTCTCTGGCCTGGGCCTAGATAGATAACACCACCTGACCTAACTCCAAACCAGATGAAAAGGATGGGGCTGCAGAAACGGCCAGTAGTTGGGGGACTGCTATCTATATCATAATAATAATAATAATAATAATAATAATAATAATAATAATATAATAATAATAAGAAGAAGAAGAAGAAGAAGAAGAAGAAGAAGAACACTAGGCACGATCCCAAGATCCCTGAAAAAGGAATCTGGAAAAACTAGAGGCTGAAGTAGCTCCAGGATCCATGCAGAATAGTGTGATCCTAGAAACGGCGCACATAGTAAGAAAAGTGATGGACTCTAAGGAGGTAGGATGCAACAGGAACCCCACTCTCTCCCTCCCCAAGGCATTTTGCCTCCCCCTTGGAACTGGTAATAAACTCAGGTAACAATTTAGTCACTCAAGTAACAATTTATCACTCAAGTAACAATTTAAGTCACTCCAAGTGATAATTTAAGTCACTCCAAGCAGGGTTGGTGATATTTTTTTTCCTTTAAATAAATAACAAAAATCACTTATTAATTTTTTTTTTCATCGGATTTGGTTTTCTTTATTTGTTATATGCTTTTCAATCCTTTTTTTCCTAAAGCTGTTAATTTATGACAGAATTACTATTGATTTATCTTGTAGGTTTCCAGTTCTGGCCTAAATTTTGTACTTGCAATTTTTTTTATATCAAAATAAATTGATACAGGACATTTATGCCTAAGTTATTAACCTCCAAACCACATTTTTCTAATTGTTTGCTTTCAGATTAAAAAATAAAATAAAATCATGAGTTTTTTAAATGAAAAAATCAATTATTAATCACTTGAAATAAACAGTTTGATTTTAATCATTGGCAACCCTGACTCCAAGTAACAGTTTAAGTCACTTCAAGTCACTAACTCAAATCTGGAGCCAAAGGAAGTCTGATGAACAAAGTTCTGGACCAATTTAAATGCTTGAAGCAGTTATGTTACTAGTAATTAATTAATTAATTATTAATAATAATAATAATAATAATGCATAAGAATAATAATAATAATAATAATAATAACAATAATAATAAAATATAATAATAATAATAAAATAAGTATGAAGACCGAAATAGAAATAAGGATATGGGATATGCCAGTGGAAATTGTACCCATAATCATAGGAACACTAGGAACAATCCCAAGATCCATGAAAAGAAACCTCTGGAACAACCTAGAGTGCTGAAGTAGTTTCCAAGACTCATGCAGAAGAGTGATCCTAGAAACGGCGCACATAGTAAGAAAAGTGATGGACTCCTAAGGAGGCAGGATGAAACCCGGAACCCCACACTATAAATACCACCCAGTCGAATTGGAGGACTGTGATAGAAAAAAAAAAAATAAATGTAATAATAATGATAATAATAATAATAATAATAAGTCAAAACTCAAACGCCGGAAATATGATAATAGCCATAAACACATGGGCAGTGCCAGTAATCAGATACATCGCAGGAATAGTGAATGGACGAAGGCAGAACTCCGCAGCATAGATCAGAAAACTAGGAAACATATGACAATACACAGAGCACTTACACCCCAGAGCAAATACAGAAAGACTATACATAACACGAAAGGAAGGAGGGAGAGTACATACTAAGCATAGAGGGACTGCGGCAACATTGAGAACAGAGCACTGGGGCAATATCTGAAAACCAGTGAAGACGAGTGGCTCAAGAGTGCATGGGAAGAAGGACTGATAAAAGTAAACGAAGACCCAGAAATATACAGAGACAGAAGAATGATAAACAGAACAGAGGACTGGCACACAAACCACTGCACGGACAATACATGAGACAGACTAAAGAACTAGCCAGCGATGAACATGTCAATGGCTACAGAGGGGAGAGCTCAAGAACGAAACTGAAGGAATGATAACAGCTGCACAAGATCAGGCCCTAAGAACCAGATGTGTCCAAAGAACGATAGACGGAAAATAACATCTCTCACATATGTAGGAAGTGCAATACGAAAATGAATCTATAAACCACATAGCAAGCGAAAATGTTCCGGCATTTGCACAGAACCAGTACAAAAAGAGGCATGATTCAGTGGCAAAAAGCCCTCCACTGGAGCCTGTGCAAGAAACATCAGCTACCTTGCAGTAATAAGTGGTACGAGCACCAACCTGTATGAGTGATAGAAAACGATCAGGCCAAAGATCTCTTGGGACTATGGTATCAGAACAGATAGGGTGATACGTGAAAATAGACCAGACGTGACGTTGATGACAAAATCAAGAGAAAGTAACACTCATTGATGTCGCAATATCATGGGACACCAGAGTTGAAGAGAAAGAGAGGGAAAAAAATGGATAAGTATCAAGACCTGAAAATAGAAATAAGAAGGATATGGGATATGCCAGTGGAAATTGTACCCATAATCATAGGAAACACTAGGCACGAGCCCAAGATCCCTGAAAAATAATCTAGAAAAACTAGAGGCTAAAGTAGCTCCAGGACTCATGCAGAAGAGTGTGATCCTAGAAACGGCACACATAGTAAGAAAAGATGATGGACTCCTAAGGAGGCAGGATGCAACCCGGAACCCCACACTATAAATACCACCCAGTCGAATTGGAGGAGAACTGTGATAAAGGAAAATAATAATAATAATAATAATAATAATAATAATAATAATAATAATAATAATAATAATAATAATGTTTTTTGTGGGAAACTGATGCAGATTTGTAAACATAACTAAAAAAAATTTCTACATCGTCAGCTCTTCCTTTCATTTTACGGTAACTACCCATTTAAGTGAAATATGGGTTCCCCGTTTCCCCGTTTAGAAGCCGCGGCCCTTTAGGGATGAATGTAAAAAAAAAAAAAAAAAAAAAAAAAAACAAAAAAAAAAAAAAAAAAAAAAAAAAAAAAAAGACAATAAATATCAGAAACATAAACAACATAAGTAAAAACATAAAGGCAGTAAATATCCAGGCCCCTGTAGTAGTTTTCAATTTTATCCATTTTACTTTCCCAAATATGTAATGCATTTTATCCTCTCAATCAGCTGTCAATGTGCCAAAGTGGTAAAATTTTACTGATATCAAATATTGCATATTGAACTTGAAAATATTTTCTAATGCTTTAATGTGTGCTTTGACCATCTCTGACATTAAATGCATTTACAAATGACCTAACCTAAAGCCCTGATTTCCTACTGTGGTCCTCTACTTGGTCGAATACAGGAGGACGGGGGAGGGGGGGGGGGGGGGGGGGCCTCGGCTATTATGTGTCAAAGACGAAATGTCAGAAACGCAGGAAAAGGCCATACCGATCACTCCACTGAGGCGCTTTACTGCAACTATTACATCATTGCTACAACTGCATTTGTTTGTTTGTTTGATGGTGCTTTTACGTTGCATGGAACCAATGGTTGTTCTGCAACGGGACCAACGGCTTTACGTGACTTCCGAACCACGTCGAGAGTGAACTTCTATCACCAGAAATACACATCTCTCACTCCTCAATGGAATGGCCGAGATTCGAACCCGCGACCACCGAGGTGGGACGCCAACACCATACCAACCACGCCACTGAGGCGCTAAACTGCATTTGTTTGAAATGTGCACGCCTGCAACTGTTTCAACATTTTCTTTGGCGTCATTTTCTTTACTTCCTGGTTTGTTGTGGCACAGAGAGAGAGAGAGAGAGAGAGAGAGAGAGAGAGAGAGAGAGAGAGAGAGAGTCGTAACGTTTGATTTAATGATACACACAAATGCGATAAATCCATAATCATTTAACTTAGGCCTAATGAAATGCAAAACAATTCCCTCAACATAATAAAGATTGAAATAAACAATTCAAAACAGCTCATAAAAACAATAAAGATTTCAGAGAAAATACCACAAAGCAAACGACGCGTTGAAAGACTAGGAAGAGAAAATGTCTTATATCACAGTTATTTGAAGGAAAAGAATGATTTTTTTAAAACTCATATTTAGAGAACAAAGCTGCCATAAATACTTATTATTTTTAATTGCAAACACTAAGAAATTTTTCGTAAAACAAGAGCGTCCCAAGAACTTCCTCTTATGGCGGAGGTTTAGGGGGATGGAGGGAGGGAGGGAGGGTAGGGGTAGGGTGGTGGGTAGCGGGAGGAAAGTGTACTTGTTGAAGACTCATTTACTACACTCACCTTTCATTTTCGAAAATAATAAAAAAAAGAAAAGTTGTCCAGCGACTCTTACGAGCTAATGACATGTGAAAGCATCGCCTCTCGTGAGTTATTTGCTCATTACCGACTAATGGCCAGAGGTAGGTATCTCCTTCTTTTTCTATAAAAAAAAAAAAAAAAAAACCTGCTCTATTTTGAAATCAACAAAATTCCAGACACTGGTAGATCTCTTCACCTGACGACGACGACGAGTTTCACTGCAAGAGCCGAATTTCTTGTTAAGTGTTTCCTGTCATTTCTATTTTTATTTTTATTTTCTTCGATTTCTTTTTTGGAAAGCATGATCGATGATTAATCAAAATTGCTTTTATCTCTCTCTCTCTCTCTCTCTCTCTCTCTCTCTCTCTCTCCTCTCTCTCATCTCTCTCTCTCATCTCTCTGCTCTCTATATATATATATATATATATATATATATAAATATATATAAATATACAAGCATATATACCTATGTAGTATATAATATATATATATATATATATATACATATATATATATACAAGCATACATATGTATATATAATGTACACACACACACACACACACACACACATATATATATATATATATATATATATATATATATATATATATATACATACATATATATATATATATATATATATGTGTGTGTGTGTGTGTGTGTACATTATATATATAACTATGTATGCTTGATATATATATAGCTATGTGTACAGTATATATATATATATACACATATATATATATATATATATATATATATATATATATATATACATATATACATAACATAGGTATATATGCTTGTTAATATACATAATTATATATGTATATATATATATATATCACACATTTACACACACATATCTACACACACACTCATATATATATACATATATAATAAAAAGCACCTGCAAGTAAATGGCTTAAAGGAGTGTTTATGAAGCAGCTGTTTATACCTTATTACCTTCAACCGGAAGCCGCAAAGTGTTACCGTAATGAGATTTTGTGAAAAAATAAATAAATAAATAAAAAATAAATAAAAACATTATAAAAAACAAAAAATGGGGGTTAAAATATTAAAAAGAAAATAAAAAAACTTATGAATAAATAATGGAGTAAAAGAAAAATGGCTAATGCGCGATAAACCAGCTGATATGATGTTAATTAAGGTTGGTAAGATTAGTTCTCATTATGTTTACAGGATAATTAGCAACGAAAGAACGTTTATTAATCTTATTAAAAAGCCGTTTTTTTTTATGCGTTGGTTGTCTATTGAAATGTTGATTCTAATTACTTTAAGTTTTTAATATTACTATTCCTTAGGACGATACTTTTTTTACAATAAAAAAATGCAGTCTGTTCAATGCATAAACAAAACAAAGGGGTAATAATAATAATATAATAATAATAATAATAATAATAATAATAATAATAATAATAATAATAATAATAATAATAACAAAGGCTATTGGAAAATTTTAAAAATTATGCCCAGTACAGATGAAACAACAAACATAAATGATAATAATAATAATAACTAATAATAATAATAATAGTAATAATAATAATAATAATAATAATAATAATATAGCCAGTAACTACAGGCCTATCACCTGCCTACCAATAATGTGGAAGTTACTAACCAGGTATCATCAGTGAAAGGCTATACAATACCTAGAGGAGGACAACACCATCCCCCACCAACAGAAAGGCTGCAGAAGGAAGTGTAGGGGCACAAAAGACCAGCTCCTGATAGACAAAATGGTAATGAAGAACAGTAGGAGAAGGAAAAAACCAACCTAAGCATGGCATGGATAGACTATAAGAAAGCCTTCGACATGATACCACACACATGGCTAATAGAATGCCTGAAAATATATGGGGCAGAGGAAAATACCATCAGCTTCCTCAAAAATACAATGCGCAACTGGAATACATACTTACAAGCTCTGGAATAAGACTAGCAGAGGGTTAATATCAGGAGAGGGATCTTCCAGGGCGACTCACTGTCCCCACTACTCTTCGTAGTAGCCATGATTCCCATGCACAAAAGTACTACAGAAGATGGATGCCGGGTACCAACTCAAGAAAGAAAAGAGGGCAACAGAATCAACCATCTGATGTTCATGGACGACATCAAGCTGTATGGTAAGAGCATCAAGGAAATAGATACCCTAATCCAGACTGTAAGGGATTGTAGCTGGGGACATCAGGATGGAGTTTGGAATAGAAAAATGCGCCTTAGTCAACATACAAAAAAAGGCAAAGTAACGAGAACGAAGGGAATAAAGCTACCAGATGGGAGCAACATCAAACACATAGATGAGACAGGATACAAATACCTGGGAATAATGGAAGGAGGAGATATAAAACACCAAGAGATGAAGGACACGATCAGGAAAGAATATATGCAGAGACTCAAGGCGATACTCAAGTCAAAAACTCACGCCGGAAATATGATAAAAGCCATAAACACATGGGGCAGTGCCAGTAATCAGATACAGCGCAGGAATAGTGGAATGGACGAAGGCAGAACTCCGCAGCATAGATCAGAAAACCAGGGGAAAACAAATGACAATACACAAAGCACTACACCCAAGAGCAAATACGGACAGACTATACATAACACGAAAGGAAGGAGGGAGAGGACTACTAAGTATAGAGGACTGCGTCAACATCGAAAACAGAGCACTGGGGCAATATCTGAAAACCAGTGAAGACGAGTGGCTAAAGAGTGCATGGGAAGAAGGACTAATAAAAGCAGACGAAAAGACCCACAAATATACAGAGGACAGGAGAAAGACAGAAAGAAACAGAGGACTGGCACAACAAACCAATGCACGGGACAATACATGAGACAGACTAAAGAACTAGCCAGCGATGACAATTGGCAATGGCTACAGAGGGGAGAGCTAAAGAAGGAAACTGAAGGAATGTAACAAAGCGGCAACAAAGATCAGGCCCTAAGAACAGATATGTTCAAAGTACGATAGACGGAAATAACATCTCTCCCATATGTAGGAAGTGCAATACGAAAAGTGAAACAATAAATCACATAGCAAGTGTGAATGCCCGGCACTTGCACAGAACCAGTACAAAAAGAGGCATGATTCAGTAGCAAAAGCCCTCCACTGGAGCCTGTGCAAGAAACATCAGCTACCTTGCAGTCAATAAAAGTGGTACGAGCACCAACCTGAAGGAGTGATAGAAAACGATCAGGCAAAGATCCTCTGGGATATGGTATCAGAACGGATAGGGTGATACGTGCAAACAGACCAGACGTGGACGTGATTGACAAGGTCAAGAAGAAAGTATCACTCATTGATGTCGCAATACCATGGGACACCAGAGTTGAAGAGAAAGAGAGGGAAAAATTGGATAAGTATCAAGATCTGAAAATAGAAATAAGAAGGATATGGGATATGCCAGTGGAAATCGTACCCATAATCATAGGAGCACTAGGCACGATCCCAAGATCCCTGAAAAGGAATCTAGAAAAACTAGAGGCTGAAGTAGCTCCAGGACTCATGCAGAAGAGTGTGATCCTAGAACGGCACACATAAGTAAGAGTGATGGACTTCCTAAGGAGGCAGGATGCAACCCGGAACCCACACTATAAACCACCCAGTCGAATTGGAGGACTGTGATAAAAAAAAAAAAAAAAAAAAAAAAAAAAAAAAATAATAATAATAATAATAATAATAATAAACATGAAAAATTGAAAACAAATATTTTTTTAAATTAATGGTTAGTAGATAAATAACATCCAACATAATATAATAATAATAAATCGACGATTACAGTGACTATCATCGTTCAAATTATCATTATCATCGTCATACGATAACTACTGCATAACTATTAATATCCTCATCGCTGCTGTTACTGGGGAACTATAGTGCATATTTAATGGGCCGCCTGAGATGGGGGTCGAGGCGGGGGGGGGGGGGGGCGGGGGGGGCCAAAAAGCACTTCCTCCATGCACGCAAGACGTTGTTTTTTTTTTCCTGAACTCACATTTAGAAAACAAAGCTGCAATTAAATTACTCTCCATGTAAGAACTATCTTTTTTAAAACACCACTTCAATATTCTTCTGGAATAATGATATGCAAACTTTTTTGAGCTTTTTACGATTATTTTTCTCTACATTACTCTTTCTGAATGCACCACTGATATCACAAATTACCACTATAACTCTATTCAAAATTACGTTCCCTTCCCTCTCTCTCTCTCTCTCTCTCCCCCCTTCCTCAGAAATTCCTGTAACCTAACCTTACTATTAATTTTTAATTTAGTATAATTACCATGGTCCTTAAAATCGTTCACAAGGGAAAGACTGAGGCAGTTTTAATTTTGACATTTTTTCCCGCTTAACATTTAAGAGGTCGCTTCTCAAAACAAACTGCATAACACGAAATGTTTACTGTTCTTTCTAATTGTAAATCCGTGCTCCCCCTGACCGTGCTTTCGAGCCGAGCAAACATCACGCGCGTTATTGCAACTTTCTCGTGAGAAAGTTGCAATTACGGGCGTTTGTTGTTTCTCGGTAAAAAAAAAATTACTTTCTAAATATATCCACAGGAAGGTCGGTCAAATAATAAATGCCTCAATTACTAAATACAAAAAATTGAATAAAATAAAATAAAATAAAAAAGTAAAAAAATAAAGAAATGATAAAAAGGCCGTTGATACATGTTCTAATTCACACCCCACGCATTAACTGTAAATATAGAACAGACTGCCCTAGGAACAATAAATCGTACTGGCATAAGGCCAGCTTAACGTTAACTCCATCAGAACAGCTGTATCTAGCCTACATAGAAAGGAAGACGGCCAGGAAAAGAAATAATGATTATAAGCGTTGCGTTATCGACAAACAGTGTGACGGTATTAACCCGGTACTATGTATCCACCTTCGTTAAGTCTAATATTGAAGTTCCTGACGATTTTATAGCTTTTTATGTAAAGCTATCCGTATATTTTCGAATGAGATATCTTAATAATTTGATAAAGTATAGGAAACGTCAAGGGCAACCATGCAGGGAGGCACTAAGAAAAAAGATAAAAGTTGTAACTTAATAAAATATTTTCAAAATGCAAACGTTGTTTTATTTACATTCTTTATACACTTAAAAGATCACATTATCAAAAACATTCTCTTCTAAAAAGATTCTTGACGGTGTGTTAGACCTACGTTCTTAATGGTTCTCGCCTCCGCGCTCTCTTAGATGACGTAGGTGCGCAGAAAAGGCTTAAAATTAGGACGCTGTCTGGCTGACCTGTTCTATCTGGACCGTGGTTAAGTCCATGTCTAGGGTGAACTCGTACCGGCCGCGCGAAAATATTGTTTAATAATATTATTTGACGGCCACAATATAGAAATGCGTGTATATAATACTTTGATCACCGAGGGGCTGGTACTAAACACGGCGTCTCCCAAGGAGCCTCGGCCATGTTTAGTACTATAGTTGATTCACATCAACCGTGCATTTGATGACTAGGCCAGTCCCTTACGACGCTCCTGATTGGCTGTTGATAAGCCAATCACATGGCTGGAAACTCTCAGGATGCATGTTCCATCTCTCCTGAGGATACTTTTGAAAGACGTGAACATAGATTCCACCCATGTGAACTCTCGAGAGAGACTTGAGAGTTTCCAGCCTGGCTTATCAACAGCCAATCAGGAGCGTCGTAAGGGACTGGCCTAGACATCAAATGCACGGCTGATGTGAATCTACTAAAGCTCCTCGGAGTAGATGGCGCGAAGCTAACTAAGTGGATACCTACTGGGAAAGACGAGGTCTGTCACATATTCTCATGCAATTAGTATTTAATATAATTACCGACGAATTTAAGAGACAAAAGAGCAGAGGGTATGCAACGTTCTATTGTGCCCTTTCATCATCTGCATTAATTCCACAAACAGCAATTGGTAGGCACAGTCTATGCAGTGCATTCTCTGTGGCGAATACGTTAGTCTACAATGGTGCCCCATATGCTTATAGCTTAGAGACGAATGTCAGTTGGGTGCTGCCCATACCCCGCTGCTTTGCAATGGCAGTAGTGTTACATAATCCGGGTATTACATTACACCCTTGCCCCGCTCACAAACTGCCTATAAACTTCTCTGGCATATCCTAAGCACTTAATCAAGTAAAAAAATTGAATAATTATTCAAATAATGATAATGTGCGTTAGTTTTCTGAACACCTTGCGGTGGACACCAGGTTAGATGTGTCAAATTATTCTGACACTGTTCTTAAATCAAGTTGTACGATATACGGAAAATATTTCAGGCAGGGACATTTATTGTTTGTAAGGATGAATACGACAGCGTTAAGCAACAGACAAAGGAAATATGCAAACGCGGAAAGCAATATTTTTGGCGTTTGTATAATGCATATATTTCTATGGAAGAGGTAAAAAAAAAAAAGGAGCGAAATTTAATTATTACATTTGACACTGTCATTCTAAAATGGAAGTCATCGTGAATATTAGCGTTTCGGAATTCCATAATGCTGCTTCTATTATCATAATTATTATAGGTAAAGACTCCCATGGAATAAGTACAAAAACAACTTAACTTGCTGAATAAATTTGTCCAGAACAGGATACCGATATCAGAAAATAGAGAGAAAAACTGGAGAAAGGAAAGAAACTGTGTAAAAATACACATAAAAATTAGACAAAAAAACTGCAATAACAGATACATCCCCGATGAAAAAAAAAGGTTTATATGACGTCTTAAAAATAATTGGCTGAAAAGTAGAGCGCTTAAAACTAGGAGTCATAGTGACCGAGCCTCTTGCGATGGATACACTGGGAACAGTGGGACTGAGTGGCTGTAGCCAAGGTGTAACTCCTGAGGTTTCAGGAAGCTTGTATAGCCGTGTGAAAGAGCGTGAGCATGATAGAAAGAAGTACGCCGATGAAAACGAAAGTGGTTGGAGAGACTGTCATTATGCGGTTTTGGGAGAGGTGTGGAAAAAAGAAGTGAATGAAATATTCTGAAACAGCCTTACATACAATTTATGGTTCTACTTTGGTTTATTAGCTACAGTGAGTCAGCGACCCCATTATAGGGATGGAAAAGCTGAAGATCTTTAAAGACGTTTGGTTTATCACCTACGCGTCTCCTACTCCGAGGAGCTGGTACTAAACACCGTATGGAAACCTAAATGTAAAGCAGAGGGCCGCACGAAGAAATAGTTTTTAATACTGTCGACAACACGATATAGAAATGGGTGTATATAATACTTTGATCCGCGAGGGGCTAGTACTAAAAACGGCACAAATAGCCTCTGCCATGTTTATAGGACTAGCACCTGCAGCAGGTGATGCGTAGATAACAAGCCAAAGTACCACCCAATTTACCTATACTCTGTTTTTTCCATCTGTCCATCCGCCTGTGGTGTTTGCGCATGGTAACACTGCATCCCGGGCTTTAAATAATATCCTATTTCGAATATTAACGGTGTAATTCGCATACATTAAATTATTAAAACACTCTTCAGTTGCAAATGTACACCCAGATATTCTTTTATTTACCTAAAACTTACACATAGCGTAACTATTTAAAGCTCGGGACGCATATTCCCGAAGTGCACTGAGCGTTCGGCCAGAATCCGGCCCTACAGCCACTGTGGGCGGAGATATCTCACTATTATAGCAGACGACGCAGTTCGTTCCGCCTTACTACCCTCTCCGTTCTCCTCCGTCATTAGCTTATTTTGTTGTTTTTATAATTTCTATGTTGTGTAAATATGAAATTATGATATATATCCATATTTTACGATAGCAATATGCATATTTTGTAATATAAATCAATGTTATTCATAAATTTATTGTAATATGCTGCAAGTTTCGTTTCCTAAACCCAAAGTTTTGTTTACATTCGTCAGCTGATGTGTGGCCTAACTTCTGTGGGCAGAGACATCTCTCTTTCCTTGCAGACGACGGATGACGCATTTTGCATTTCGCTATGCCATACTGCCCTCTTCATTCTTCTCTCGGTCATTAGCTTATTTTGTTGTTTTTATTATTTTTATTCATGTTAGGCTTTTACATGCTGCCATCTGTGGTCTTTACTCACTCGCAATGCCGTTCACTTGTCCTGAGGTGTGACGTCACGAGGTTACGAAATGCTGGAGCTTATTTGCCCCATTATATATATATATATATATATATATGATATATATATATATATATATATATATATATATATATTCACACCTCAGGACAAGTATTCTTTTCCAAAATAAACAAGTTGAATATATATATATATATATATATACATATATATATATATATATATATATATATATATATATATATATATATACAATATCCCTTTTTTTCATACCCTCTCATTTGTTACAACTTTCGGATGACAAGTATCGTATAGGTTCTAGGAACTGCACTGAGCTGAATTGGAATCTGAACGCGTCTGAGTTTCAATTTATTTAGCACTTATAAAGTGAGAATATACTGGACTATATATTTTAGGTAAAATCTGTGAAGCTGGAATATACTGGTTTATTTGTGTTAGAACCTGAGCCAATACTTATAAACTGAAAATATGTTGGTCAATTTACACTAATGCCCAAGCTACTATAACTGAAAATATGTTGGTTAATTTACACTATGCCCGAGCTAATAGTTATAAAGTGAAAATATATTGGTTATTTGATACTTACAATTAAGCTAGTAATATTTATAAAGTGAAAATATATTGCTCAATTTATACTTACAATTAAGCTAATAATTATAAATTGAAAATGTATAGGTCGATTTATACTAAAACCAGAGCTAATACTTATAAAGTAAAAATGTATGGGCCAATTTATACTCAAGATTGCCCTGATACTTATAAAGTACAAATATATCAGTCAATTTACATTAAACCCTGAGCTAATGCTAGTAAAGAGAAAATATGTTGATCAATTCGCAATTCTAACTTTGTTAACACTTAAATTGAAAATATCTTAACCACATCATACTGAAGTATAAGCAGATACTGATAAAATGTCGACAGTACTTCTGCCCTAAAAAAATTCCAGTAGGAACTGAGGAGGCAAAATATCAAATTGATATTCTTGTACCGAAATATATCAATAATAAATCTACATTCTAATTAGCTTTCTCATTTATGACTTAAATCGTGAATCAGTTGTCAGCTATTTTCTACTAAAAATATAGTTCACAAAGATGTGTGTGTGTGTGCGTGTATGTGTGTGTGTGTGTGAAGATTGGCTCCAGGGTACTCAGAAGGTCCCTGAGGACTGCATAGAAATTCCTTTCTTCTGAATGGCTCCAGGGTGCTCAGAAGGTCCCCGAGGACTGCACAGAAATTCCTCTCTTCTGAAGACCGAAGCAGCTCCCGGGGATCAGCAAGCATTCCCGAAGACAGCAATGACGCAAGAATCCCAGCAGAATCCAGAAACGTCACGCGTCTTTTTTTAAAATTAATGATAAGTCAGAGAGAGAGTTGATGTATAACAAACAAAGATGTTTCTAAGTTTGCTTACAGTTGTGCTTGCACAGTGCTTTGAATTCGCGGTTCATCAAGTCCCCCGCGAGATTATGTGGTTTTTGTTTGCCATACCTGTTGTGCTATTCACTGAAGTATTTATACTTCGTGGATTTGGCATTAGTATGGTTCGGTTCTTTGTCGATTTCTCGGCCTTGGACAACCGTGGCTGTCTTGAGGAGGCTGGAAATCTAGAGAACAAAGTTGTTAATTCTGAGATTGACGAACTCGATATTTCGGATAACGAAGAAGACGACGCTTCGGATAATGAAGAAGACAGTCAGTCAGACTGCGAAGATGATGAGAGTTCGGATAGTGAAGAAGAATCACCGCATTTGGATACTAGTCGAAAGTTCGAGGAAGTAATCCTGAAGAATGAAAATGCCTTTTTAAGGTTTGAAAAAGAGAGGTTAGAGAAAGACCAGCTGATAAATGAATTAGCACGAAAGGTAAAGGCCCTAACTCAAGGAAGAATGAAGATGGAAGAACACATAAGAGACCTCGAACTATTGAACAAAGAAAAGGACACACAAATCTATTCAATGTCCGAAGAAATGCAAATATTGAAAAGCAAAATTATAGAAAAGGCGAAGGTAACCGAAGTGCAAATGAAAGAGAGAGAAGAGAAGGACCAGAAGCTGATTATTTTGGAAAACACTGTCGTAGTTCTCGAGATGGAGAAGGAGACGTTGCATCGAGATCTACAGCAAAGAGAAGATAGCAGGCTAGAAATGCAAGTCAGGATAACCGAGCTAAATGAGGACTTGCAAAGCCTTCGCAAAGAGAACAGAAGGAAAGAGAAGACCATTGAAAGTCTGAAGAAGGAAAGCGAGCAGAAGACCTCCAAGATCAGCGACTTAGAGGACGAGTTACAAGTCCTTGTCGCTGAGAAACAGATGGCCCAAGAAAATGTGAAACAGCTCCACAAATGTAAAGCCGAATTAGTTGAGAAAAGGGAGGAACTGGAAAAGCTGAAAGAGGAGAACTTGCAGAAAGATAGAGAGCTCCTCCGACTGGAAAATGAGTGCACCCTCAAGCAAATGGAAGTCATCCGTTTGAAGAAAGCATCTCAGACTGTTGTAGCAGAAAACCCGACGGCAAATGGAAAGCTGAATGAAATAAGAAGAAGGGAAGTTCAACTTGAATTTGAATTGGCTGAAGCGAAGGAGGAATTAGAGACGACGGAGTTTGAAAAGATGGAGGCAATCTTGGAACTCGAAAGCCTCCAGGAGGAGACCTTGGCCAAGGACACGAAGATCAGAG
This sequence comes from Macrobrachium nipponense, assembly GCF_015104395.2. Taxonomy (NCBI): domain Eukaryota; kingdom Metazoa; phylum Arthropoda; class Malacostraca; order Decapoda; family Palaemonidae; genus Macrobrachium; species Macrobrachium nipponense. The sequence continues at coordinate 21,914,627 of NC_087215.1, read as the reverse complement.
GCTTGGAAACTAAAGTAAAAATGCTTACAGGAGAACAGGAGCGTCAAGGAATGAAGGCTCCTATATCTGAGAGGAAAGCTGAAGAGAAAAAGGCTTCGGATAAAGCTCGATGTCTGAGGAAGCCCCAGATCAACTGCGAAGCTCTCTCCCGACAAATGGACAGCCTCGAAGAAAAACTTCTCCAAATCAAGGGATCTGCAGCCAACCTCCGAAAACTGGAGCAAGAAGCGAAGATGTTCCGAGAGCTCTACAAGGGAAACGCCGTCAGGTAAAGGGTGTACACAAAGGAACCTCGGCATTTTTAGGAGAACTGGTGGTTTGCTTGCAGAAGAAACAAGCCAGGAAAACTCTGCTGTTGGGAACAGGAACAGGCTGACTTTTGCGAAGGAAATCACTCCTGGATGTAGTTGTGGAAGCAGCTCTGAGCGGTGGACAGACTACAGCGGCTAGTGGACTGGCAACAAGTGCCCGAAGAGTGGATTGTTGTGCATCCCTTCTCCAAGATTGGACTGTGGTGCACCCCCTCTCTCTCCTTCCACATGATACCCTCGGGAATAGGTATCAATGCTAAATCACATGAATAGAAGGCAACCTCTGGCGCGGCGTAAGAACTCGTAAGTTTCATGCCAACTACATATGTGAATTGGGTTATGCATTACATATTAAATCCCATTTCTTGCATATACTGCAGTGGCAACCTCTGGCGCGGCGTAAAACCCCGTAAGTTCAATGCCTTTTAAATATGCAAAATATGGGTTATGCAATGCATAATGGATCAAATACTTGCATATACTACCGTGGGCAAACCTCTGCGCGGCGCTAAAAACCCGTAAGTTTAATGCCTCCTATATATGCAACATGTTTGATCCCAGTGTGGCAAGGGCACTAAGACATCGAAGGGTACCATCAGGAGTCGCTGTATTTCGACGTCGTCCGCTCTGGAGATTGGAAGCTTCCTGTCTACAGCAAAGGAGTGATTGGGCTGCAAAAGGTACCAGACTTTCCCAACAGTGAGCAGAGAAATGGCTTGATTTTGGACTCTGTAAAGGAACCACCTGTTTTCTATCAAAAACAGAGGAATGACCTGGAGGCGTTACCAGATGCAGGGTCATCAAACTGAGGGTTTCATCTATCTTGGCTAGCTAAGAAAGCTGAGAGAGGGGAAGGGCCCACCCCTGGCAAATATAAAACCCCTTTCAATGACGCTCTCTTAGTAATGATGCCCCAGGGGTGAGATCACTTAAGATCGATAAAGGCCTAATATATATACATATATATATATATATATATATATATATATATATATATATATATATATATATATATATAGGAGATCCTCACGTGAAAATGAAAGAAGGAGGTACCAAAACTTTCAACTTTTATTCCAAAGTCATCTTCAGGGTACTGAACAATTTTAAGAGAACAACTTATACAAGAAAGCAACATGAGGCCACAAATAATAAAACAAGTCAACAACCTACTTAAGTATGCAGATAAACATTGTTCAAAACAAAAGACATACTTAACGGAAATATGTAGTTACTAAAATCACAGTACAAAACTATCTGTTTGTAAAATATCTAACAACTTGTTTAACTTTTAAATCATCAAGAATAAAACTTTTTAACAATTCGTCCATCTTAAAAAGACCATCGCTCATATTCATGTTATTAAAAGAACTAATGAGGCAACCTTCAACTACCAATCTGTCATGCATTGATGAACTTCTAAAAACGACTGTAGCTGAATTCCAGTCTATAGGGTGTTCAAAATCCCTCACGTGACAAAAAATGGCACTTGAACCGTTCGCAACCCGTACATTATATTTATGCTGTGTAACTCTCTTACTTAGTTCCTTACCAGATTGTCCAATATAAGGCAAATTACAAATAGAGCAGTTAATTTTGTACACGCCTCCTGTTGTCATCACTGATTTATTACAAAACAATGCATTTTTGACAGATGAATTATTACTAAAAACAACATTTATATTCAGACATTTCAGGCTACGTACAATTGATAAAAATTCACAGTGGTATGGCAAAACTAAAATATTTTCAATTTCAAACTTACTTGATCTTTCGTGACAATAAAATGATTTTTTGGCATTTTGGAGGCAACTATCAATAAAATACCTTGGGTAACATAATTCTTTCGCAATTTCATAGATGTTCTTAATTTCTTCGTCTAAGAATTCAGGATCACAAATCCTATATGCCCGTAAAAACATCCCTGAGAAGACTGTTCGTTTTATAATAAATGCATTGTTTTGTAATAAATCAGTGATGACAACAGGAGGCGTGTACAAAATTAACTGCTCTATTTGTAATTTGCCTTATATTGGACAATCTGGTAAGGAACTAAGTAAGAGAGTTACACAGCATAAATATAATGTACGGGTTGCGAACGGTTCAAGTGCCATTTTTTGTCACGTGAGGGATTTTGAACACCCTATAGACTGGAATTCAGCTACAGTCGTTTTTAGAAGTTCATCAATGCATGACAGTGAAGAGAATTTTTCTGAAGCATACTATCTGAAAAAGGAAGGTTGAGCCTGTAAAATTTTGACATATGCAACGAAAATAATACTACAGAAGTGTATGCAAGGGTAAAAATTGAGAAAAATCATAAAAATTCCTTTTCATATATGACTAATAATTTCACCAACATTCCTTTTCCCAATTCACCAATGCCTCACACATTTATTTTCCACATTGGCACCGCCTTTAGTGCACTTGATAGGCATGATGTCTCAAAACATGGAATGGATACAAAGAGATCGTTTTTCAAAACATTGATCATAAAAAAATAGGATTGCTTTCTCTTACATGAACCATTATCTTTCTTTAAGCAAGATATAGCATACAATACAATGGGGCTTATTGTTTTTGTTGTCATACTGTGCTGGAAAATGCTTTTCTTAACTACATTCCATAGGATTTGAATATCTACCCCTTTGATTTTGCTCCATTTACAGCCTAACCCAGTGTCAATCATTTTCCCCCGACTCTTTTATCAAGCTTATTAGTGGGATTCTGAATATTGTAACATATGTTTGAGTCTACAAATGTAGCATTAACTATTAGGTGCCAAATGGGTTGGTACCATCTTTTCCTCTTTCTTTTGTAAGGATATGTTGAGCAAAGTTGAAACTTATCATCTAAACCAACCCCCCGCCAACCGTTATAAGTATTATATTCTGCATGAACAGAGGGCTGGTCAATTTTTCCCCGTTGTTTGACTGAATTTTCACCTTATATGTCCTCATAAGAGAAAAGACAAACAAAATTTCAAAGGTTAGGCTACACCAAGAGTTAAAGAGAAAAATCAAAAGAGCAAGGTCAGCTGACTAATAAAAACCAAACAATATAAAGTATTTTTGTCATTAGTAAATTCAACATTGTGGTTTATTGCTAAATGTGATGTTAACTCTATTGAAAAACAAAAATTTATTTACAAATTCCTTCTCGTATATAGTAGTAAAAGAAAAATAGAAGTTAGGCCACACGTCAGCTAACGAATGTAAACAAGACTTCGGGTTTAGGAAACGAAGCTCCTTTCCTATTAAATGTGCTAGTCATTTGACTATTACTCATATTAATCAAGTAAATATGTATAATAATATCTGGAAACACCATTAACTGTCACATTTTGAGCTTCAATTACGATGAAATGTGTATATATTCGTGTAATTGTCACACATCCGTTCACATCGTAAACACTTTAGCTAAAGAACTTTGGCTAGCAGTATATTACAATAAATTTATGAATAATATTGATTTATATAGCAAATTATGCATATTGCTATCGTAAAATATGGATATAAGTCACAATTTCATGTTTAGACGACATATAAATAATAAAAAAAACATAACAAAATAAGCTAATGACGGAGAAGAACGAAGAGGGCAGTATGGCGGAACGAAATGCGTCGTCTGCTAGGGAAGTGAGATATCTCCGCCCACAGTGCTCTAGGGGAGGAGCCTGGAGGAGCCTGGCCGAAGCTCAGTGCAGTCCGGGAATATGCGCCCGGGACGCAGTGTTACCATGCGCGACCACCACAGGCGGATGGACAGATTAAAAATAATAAAAAATAAAAATAAAAGAGTATAGCTAGGAAACAATAACAGTCGATCCCCGGTCTCCTACCGAGGTCATAAAAGGAAGTAGGAACCTACGTACTTCAGCACGTGAGGTTTTTCACGTGCAGGCTTGAAGGAATATTTCGAACGAAATGGCACCACTTGACTCGCTGATGAGTTGAGCACATGGGTAATATTCCCTGGCATGTGCGAAAGCCTGAGCGATGCAAATCCTCAAGAACAGAATTCCAAGTTCTTTTATGACTTTGGCAGGTCTGTGGGTACGGGCATTGGCCTGTCACTCGGGAGACCAGGCTTTGTACACAATGTGTCAAAAATTAAATTTAGTGAAACCCGTGCTCTCTCTCTCTCTCTCTCTCTCTCTCTCTCTCTCTCTCTCTATATATATTATATATATATATATATATATATATATATATATATATATATATATATATATAATTCGTCCTCAATACGTGGATTAGTATCGGTATACACGTAGGTATAACGCTTAGGCATAATAGCCTAGACTTACTGTAACTGAGTACTACGTTCTTCTTAAAAATTAGCATGTAATACTATAAAAAATGAAATGAATAAATAATTAAGTGTCTCACTAACCTCAGCCATGCCTATGTTTGAGGGAAAGAGTCCTTGACCAGTTCTTGGTCCCTTGTAATATGCATCAAAAGTACCGAAGTATGATGTAGCCCACTAGATTTCATTGATGGTTCTTTCTCGTACGTTGTCATTGGTAGTACCTACTTTTTTTGGCCACTATCTTTTGTGGTTAATGTATCCTTCTCCTTAAATTAGCATAGTATCTTGGATGCAATCAAGCAGTCCTCTTCCCCTGATCACCCATAGTCTTATTTAAGACTTATCTTTCCAGAGGCAATGAAGTTATGAACTCCATGACGTCAAACCAATTGTAGTACACGAGACGTGTGCCCACTACAGGAGTTGCTGAATACAACGCAAGGTAAACCCCATACACATGACAACTTGCGACATTGAAAGGAGGTTGACAAAGTTTCAATTCTCACTGAACTAAGTAATGATGTCACACCACCAACACGTCAAGCTGTCAACACTGAAGGGGAACGCGTAATCATGGTGAAATCATTTTGTTGATCTAAAAGGATATTTTGAAATTTGGATATTATCCGTTACTTTGGGTGGTATAAGGTTACATTACGTTAAAGGATATATATAATTATGATGCTAATTTCCGTCCTTTGTCCTTTGGAAAGAGAAAGCTTGAGTTTACAATTATGTCAAAAATATATTCCAGCATTATCTCCTTCATTGGCGGCCGGGAGTAGACAAGTCTCCGACTTTTGATTTACTCAACAGTTTGCTAAAAAGTAAAAAGTTCAAACCTTGGTGTATATTGCACGCTGTGCGCATCACAGCGTAAACAGAAACTCAGCAAGGTAAGGTTTATACATTTTTTGTTTATTGATAAATACCTTGCGTCCATATATTCTTTATTATACTTGTTCTACCCTCGACCATTTTAGAATATAACTTCCGAAGCAATGGCTTCCCTTGACACCTCACTGACTTCTAATTAGCCAGTTTTTTTTTTTTTTTTTTTTTTTTTTTTTTTTTTTTTTTTTTTTTGTTTTTTTATTTTTTTTTTTTTTTTTTTTTTTTTTTTTTTTTTTTTTTTTTTTTTTTTTTTTTTTTTTTTTAAGTTCTGGGTAACATTTATAATGCGACAGCGACATAATGTGTAATCATTCATTAATAATTAAAGCGATCATGCAAGATTTCGTGGACGTGTTAGATTAAGTTCCAGATGGTCTTGCTTTTTGAGGTAGTAGGCTCGAGATATGAAATGTTCAGTTTTTAGGCCACTAGGCCTAGTTGAATATTTTACTTAGTAATACGATAATATTCAATCAGAAAACTTACCATTACGTCTCTCTCTCTCTCTCTCTTCTCTCTCTCTCTCTCTCTCTCTCTCTCTCTCTCTCTCTCCTCTCTCGGAGAGAGTTCTTGCTAGAGCAGTTGAAAGGTTTGGCAGTTGATACTGAAGGTGGTAAAGAACCAAGCAGAAGAGAAATGGTGCCTTTGATTATTCACATCAAAGGTTTTTATCAAGATTTGGTGCATAGTCTGTGCGTTTTCTCCCATTCTCATGTCAGAATACGCACAGTTCGACGAGTTAATTGTAACCCCCAGACAAGTAAGTGTATAAATGAATATTATAGGTACGCAACCTCATGAAAAGGGAATTTATAGCTAATATGCCCCGTAATGAGGTACTGCCGTCAGGTACACTTCATGCTGTGTTTTGTAGGCACAACTTACGACTATTTGCAGCGTCCCTTAGGCCTCTAGCTGCAACCCCCGTTCATTCCTTTTACTGTACCTCTGTTCATATCATCTGCCTTTCTTCCACCTTACTCTCCATCCCCCTTTTAACAATTGATTCATAGTGCAACTGCAAAGTTTCCACCTGTTACCTCTTTCAATCCTTTTTACTCTCAATTTTCGTTGCGGCGCTGAATGGCCTCATAGGTTCCAGCGCTTGCCTTTTGGCCTAAATTCTATATTTTTTCTATATAGCTAATATGAGTTCATAACGAGAGTACCACGGTAAATGTGATACAAATGTTGTGCCTATCATTATTTTTTTATTAGAAAATGAGCTGGGAAAAGTGAGGTCCACCTTAGTTACAGTGAAGGCTAAAGAAAATTTTAGTACTACATGTGGTCTTTGAAATGAGTAAAAACTAATGGTTTCAAACCTAGAAAAAAATGAAACAATGCCTAACCAATTACGCATAAAAAGAGGTAATGAGCACAAACTTGTACAGAGAAATAAACAAATAATAATAATAAAAAGTTGGAGAGGAAAGTTCATATTTCGTAATGGGTCTGTCTTTTCTCGCCCTCCACCATCAGTCGTACCAGACGAGAATTTCACTTTTGTCTTACAGATGGCGCTGCAAAGCACCTCATTGCGTCACAGTCTTCGGATCCATTGTTAGTTGTTAACTATGCTGATACTCTGATCCTTTCTCTTTTAGCACCTTGAATACTTGAATTTTATGGGGAGAGAAGGTGTGTTCTATTTTAGGGAGTAAATGCCTAGTAGAATACCGGGCCCGTTTTATTGTTGAAACTCGATGTTCTCTTTGCATGTGAACTTTTTAATGTTTTAACTTCAGAGAGTGGGAAAGTGTGGTTATTTTTTGTGAGAAAGTGTGTTTAATTTTTCTTAGTCTTACATCATTGGCACTGAGTACCAAAACTGTTTTTGTAATATATATGTGTGCTACTGCTTACCATTCAAGTGTACTATCGTTTTCATTGTGAAATTTCGAGTAAATAACAAGGAAGAATCGCCATGTTTTATTATTCTTATATTGTGCATTTTACTTATCTGTTATGATAGGAGTGTTTAATGGCAAGGATGGATCTGTTCTAACCCCAGTAAAATGTAACTGAATTCGATAGATAAGTGGCAATAATTCCAGTAACTTCTATTACAGCAGACCTCCCTTAAAATACACAATTAAGATTTTCTTCATAATTTAGCCATTTCCTGTTCGCATTCAATGCTTGCATATGAGAGCGTAGCTAGAAATGTGAGGACAGAAGAGCCAGTTGTCGCGTCTTCTTCTTATTATTATCATCATCATCATCATCATCATCATCATATCATCATCATTCATTATTATTATTATTATTATTATTATTATTATTATTATTATTATTATTATTATTATATTAAGCACTCACTCTTCTCGAAGAATGGATAGCTTCCAGTAAAACTAAGGCAACAGTAACAACTAGATTTATGCCTACTAAATGCTAAATCAAAAATAAGCATGACTAATATTATTGAATCAAACAAAGAATTCTTTCAGTTTTCTTCTGAAGATGGAAAAAGAAAACCAAAAAATTTGTGTATGACTTGTTTATTTGTAAATATTTCCATATTATTTTACTTAACACTCGAGTACTTTCAGGCCCTATCTGTGGCCCTTTTTCAAGAGATGTGTCCCTTGAGAAAGGGCCACAGATAGGGACTGAAAGTACTCTAGTGTTGAGTAAATTAATATGTAAATACTTACAAGTAAACAAGGTTTTCACAGTAATTTTGTGGGTTTCTTTTTCCATTATTATCATTACCATTAAATGTTCCCATGGCATCAATATTACGGTTATATGTTTCATCCAGTAGCATTTTACTGCAGTATTGTGGGGTTAAAAAAATACGTAGCTCTATTACTTTATTTTTCATATAGTTTATTCATTTATATATACTAATTTTTTATTTATAAAGACATCATTTTACCTTTTATTATTTCACGCTTGTGAATATATTACGAACGCAATAGATTACCTGTATAATATTCTACTCGTTTTCAAAATTGCTTCAAAACCAGCACCTTCGCGTAAAAATTAACTGTTGACCAATCGAAGAACGGATGGAATATAGAGTTTGGGCCGAAGGCCAAGCACTGGGGCCTATCAGGTCAATGAAGGCTGGAAGGGAAACAAAGTAGGTTTGAAAGGTGAAAGGAAAACCTGGCAGTTGCACTATGGGTAATTCTACAGAATAGTTCCGCACGGACTGCAAGGAACGTAACCGCGGATGCGACATGATCGACATCCACTAGGCATTGGGGCGTCCAATGTATTTCGCCGTGTTTATACTGGCCCCTGGGGGTTAATTACAGCTGTCCGAATAAATATTACTTAAAATTCTTATTCAGGAGGTAAAACTGCATAGAAAAATCGCAGCTGCCATAGTCTAGGCCGCCGCGGAATAGTACCCTAGATCTACCGCACTATGAAATAATTGTTAGGAGAGGGTGGATTCCAAGATGGAAAACAGATCATGTGAGTGGAGGTTTACTGTCAGAGGAATGAAATGGGTTACAGCTGTAAATTTTTGAAGATGTGAACAATGTTTACATCCTTTTTTATTGCCAATTTACGACACACAGTAACCTACAATAAACTATGACTCGAAAGACAATATATGGTAGCCCTCTTTACCACTAAATGAACTTATAGTTATCAGTACTACATGTGGTTTTTGAAATTGATGAAAGAAAAGGACTCAAACAAAACAAAAAAAGTAAATTGCCAATCGGGTAATGTGCACAATTCGTACAGAGAAATAAATTAAAACATATACATTTGTTAATGGCAAAGTATAAGTTTTAGTTTTTTCCATTCTTCAGTCCATAATTTTGACCTTTTATTTTTCTTGTGTTTTTTTCTGTGAATACTTTTCAACTTTAAAATGACACCAAAGTTAGTGTATATCCTAGTACGAAAAATAGTTGTACTACTGTATAAACCAAAGATCAGAGAGGGTCCTCCTTAGCATACATGAAAAAAACGACTACTACTTTGCATATATATATATATATATATATATATATATATATATATATATATATATTATAGATATATATGTGTATGTGTGTGCATGTGTATTATAAGATTATATATATATATATATATATATATATATATATATATTTATATATATATATATAATATATATATATATATATAATGTATTTATCTTGTATATATAAAGTGTAACTTTTTGGTTCTGCACTTGCACTTATCAGTTTTAATTAAATTATCAACTATATAGCTCTTTCAACAACAGCAAAACTTTCTTTTCTGCAGTCATCAAATGGCTTGTTTTCTATGTTGGTCAGTATTTAAGTAAAAAAAAAAAATAGGTCTTATCAACTGCAACTGTCATTACAGTGATTAATGGCGCTTTCTGTCAATTACGGTGCTATTTCTCGCTCTTCCTTTGAAAGGACGAGCATCAGTCTTTGTCATTTTTAAATCTGGGTTTCAGAAGCCATCTGTATCACTCTCACATTCCATTTTCTTTTTCAATGTTTTTTTTTTTTTCCTGTAGTATCAGTTTCAGCAACATTTGTATCCATCAGCTAGACTTCATTAGAGATGAGTTCCAAAGTATTTATTACTAATCATAGAGAATATATTCTTATCTGCATGCTTAGAGAATCTTGATCAAAATTTTCATCTTTAGACCTACTGCAGGAGAGTAGGGGAGACTGTGATAGACTTAGGGGTTTATTACATGGCAAAAAATTGCAGCCAAAAATTAAATGATAATGAATATTATAAAAAAAAATGTCTTGATGGTGCCAGAGTGAGAGCGGGTGAGGTTGCTAGGTTTTGGTGTTTGTAATGTGGTAAAAATTGGAGCAAAAAATGAAATTATATTGAGCAATTTTAGTCCTAGTGTTGGCATACTGAATAACATTGACAAACATTGGGTCTAATACCGTAACGCAGCCTTTATTTCTTCCAGTCTTCGAATAGATACATTTTTATTACCTAGTGTACGTATTTGATTTGATCTGTAGGATTTTCAATAAAACTTTAGCAGTGTGCATATAATTTATATACTTCATAACACTGTACAATCACTTTAAATAGTTTTGAGACAATAAGATCCTCCATAAAAAGCACAAGAAGAGAGGTTGAGACTCCTTCATGTGGTTGATGACTCTCCAGTCTAGTTAATTCACATAATATATCTATATCCTAGTTTCCAATAAATAAATGCATATAAAAACGTCATCCATCATAAAAACGTAGAATAATTCTAATAAAATTGCATCCTCACAAATAATCTTCATCACTTTTCACATTTACCTCTGTCAAATGCTATTTTAAGAATTTTCATGACTTAGACAATCCTCAACTAGCATTCTAACTTCTCATAAACAGCACATCATTGTAGGCATCACATCCACCCTTTACACATTTATGTCCATGTAATACTTCAGCCACCTCATTCCAGATGACTTGGTTTCCAACTTCTTCATCCCCCTACTTTTGTCTCTGTGACTTGGACTATTTAACGTCCCCAACTACAAGTCACTTATATTTTCTTCCACAATAGATTAACATATCCACACTTATTCGCCAAACACTCTGAGCTTAATCATCATCAGATAAATTTTTCACTAGTTACATTTACTAATAGTGACCCATTATTTTCCTTTTAATCATGCTTCTTTCAAAACATTTACCAAGCAACTCAATATAGCACATCTCACTTCACAAAATGCTGTGCAATATGACTTGACTAATGTAACAAATTGGAAAGATTGCGAGTGTATTCATAGTCTGCTGTAGTCTCAAGATTATATTCTGTGTGTAAAGAAACACCTCCATTTTTTCATGGCCAAAACCTTAGAAGTAGTAAGTGAATGGTAACTGAACCTTCATCTAGACTGTTAAGCTTCTATTCTGTGTTGTGTTGGCTAATATTTAATATTCATTTTCTACAATGGTACTAACACTGCTTTATTTTCAATTCTTGTAAAAGGCTGTAACAGAAACGTAAGTTCTGCCTTGGTTATCACAGATATCTAAATCATCAATACACAAGGCAAAGGCTATATGAAAATATGAATAATGCAATATCCAGTTGCTAACCTTTATAAAGAGTAGTTACTTTGACGATATTTATAAATAATAATGTGCACATATCCTCAAAAATCATCCCAAAGGTTTTTGATTAGGTTAGCTTAGCTATCACAAAATATTATCCTTGTGCTTGAGAAGACAGAGAATATAACAATAAAATTAAATAGTTACAACTCCTAACAGATATAAATTTACAGACCATTAAAGAAAAATTACGTATACATTTTTAACGTAGGTTTGGAAGAAAAAGAAAAATCATTTAGACAAAGCTAGATTATATCTGAATACATACTTAAAATCACAATTATGATGATTTGTGACAAATTTGATTTTGAAATATAGAGCCTAATCTCAGAATACACTTTTAACATTTTGACAAAGCCTTGGTTGAAATGACCTTTCTACTCTGGAAAATAATGACACACACTCTAGATCAAAAAGCACTTCCCCTATAAGGTTGTCATTAAAAACTACGAAATGAGCTTGAATAAAGCTAGGGTGCTGATAATTATCATAAGCAACTTGGCATTCCCCGTGGTACCTGAAAACAAAAAACAAAAAATGTAAAAATTTTAGGCACATGGTAATTTTAAAAACTTACTATAGTAAAAATGTATAACTGTCAGCACTATCATCCCTGATGTTTTTAGATGAGGTTTTGATTTATTGTCAGCACTTGGAAGTAAAAGTTTGTTCTCTTTACACTCCTATCTTATGCAGTTTACATGAATTCCCATCTGTCCAGAGTTCTCCTTGGTAACCATTCCCTTTGATGCTCTGGGTCTTCCAAATGGTCAGCGTTTGACTACTTCTATTACTGTTCCTTCTCTGATTGATTGCTCCTCCTCCCTACTCAACACAAAACCAGCAATCTAAAGTCTTTGAGATATCAATCCATTTTCCAGCCTCAGAACACTGCATCTCTATGCTACTTCATCTTTTAAAATAAGAGCCTTCTAATGTTCACCATTAGAATCTCTTTCTGTGTGTGAGTGTGTTTTTTTTTTTTTTTTTTTTTTTTTTAGTGCCCAGATCATAGCACTTACTACCAGTACTTTTAACTTATATTACTGTGCAACAAGAAAAGTCTTTATCTGGTAAACTATAGTTTCTTCACATTTACTAATCTGAAAACATATTAGATTCTGACAGTTTGTACAAGAATTATGGTGCTTGGACAAAAAAAAATCCCTATCAATTGGTGCCTGTCCTGTTGAAACAGGCTACACAATGTTTTTGCACAGTATTTTATTGCATGTTAATTTTCATTGCCAAAAGTGCTTGACTACATAGTGCAATAAGACCTGTGACTTTTTGGGTAAAGTTCAGTTTTACTTGAAATGACAAATTCTTAATCAATTTGTATTTTTCATAGCTAACAAACCTTCGGGTTTGAAACCTCGTGATGCACCAGTTTTTCTTCCAACCCAGATCTCAATCATTAACTTGTTAAATTTCTCACAACATTTATCATCTTCATACCGTTGTCATTTCTCTCCAAAAGCTATGTTCATTAAGTTATTTACAATTAATTTCATGTTTGCTGAGTTTTAGTTTTTATTTTCTAAATTTAAAGTTCCATTTTGTTAAACAAGACACAAATTTTCATTTCTTAAGAACATCCCTTGGGGGCAATCTTACGAGAGTTAAAGATTTTGACTCTGGTCCGAGTTATCCGAGTTATCCGGATTTGACTTAAACTACAAATGAAGCCTTTTTTCCTGATAATTGCACAGCATTAATGTTATAAATTTTTTACTGGTTAATCACCAGATGTTAAGGCCACAAATGAAGTTTATTTTACCTGGCCCAACCCCTGAAGTTGACTTGAGGCCAGAAATCCTTTATTGTATACTATAGCTGATTCACTTATGGGACATTTGTTTGGCAACCTATGATTGGCTGGTACTGGAATGTTGGCAGCTTGCTCAGTACCTCATATTTTTGTCTGCAGCTTAGAAAACTAACAGCAAGTTTATATTTCTTCACTTATCTCACATTTTGCACAAGATAAGAAAGTTTTGGTCATACCATAGGATTTGGTATGAATTGTACAACTAAATCATGACTTTCTGAAATCAGTAAGATACAACACAAAAGAATGACAATAAGTAAAAGTGAAGAGAGGAGCATTTAATTCTTTATACCTGTTTTTACTTATCATCAGATTTTGCATCATTCATGTGATCAAGATAAAATAAAACCTCAAAAGAAAAAATAGAGGGGGAGGATTGCAAAGGCTTCTCATTTAAGGAAAGATAGTCATAGTCAGTTCTTATAAATGAGTTCAACAAGTCAAACCATGCATTATCAATTTCTACACTACTACAGATAATTATTTCCTATGAGGGATATTTGTGTTATAATATTACATAACCAATTAAATTATTTTGGAAAAGGTAAACAGTGACAGTTTATTAAGGTTTGGTTACAACCATCTCTGGCTTATTATTCCAGTAAACTTCGCAGTAATGGAACCTTAGTAGTTCCCAGATTTTTGTGATAATTTACCTTTCTGATCGGGAAATTCAGTCATTATCTATATGCAACCACAATATTTAGGGTATGTACACTTACTTCAATAGTTTTAAAACTGACTTGCGAAATTTCTCCGTCCTGGTTTTATATAAAGATGAATGAAAATTAGCATGTTTGTTATGCGTGTGCATATGTGTACAGCAGTTTAACACCTTATGTAATGCCTTAAAACTATGATGGTTTTCCAGTTACTGATCACCAATTACAATAAGAGTAAATTCTGAAGGAAAATAATTCTAGGTTTACTTTGGAAATGAAAGCTATTCTTAAACATCAAACGTTTACTTTGACAACATAGGAAAAGTAAACAAAAGGACAGTCTATATCTATTAAACTAAACAGTAAAAAAAACTAATAGCAACCATTCTGTGACTGACATAAAAACAGTATTTTTCCTTCCAACCAAATTTTTCCCTGAGACAACAGAAACAAAATAATAACATCTACTTTTTCAGAATTAAGATTTCATTTTTTATTATAATGCTATATACATATATATATATATATATATATATCATACTAATATATATAACTATATTAATATAATATATATATAATATAGTATATATATAATATATATATATATGTACGGTATATATATTTTTATATACATATATACATAATATATATATCTATATATATATATATATATATATATATATATATATATATATATAGATATAAATATATATATATATATATATATATATATATATATATATATATATATATATATATATATATATATATATATATATCATATCCTTGTTAATCTAGATTTTTTTTACAAATACATTACATGTATTACATTTTTTAATGACAGCTTGAAAATTCTTATATAATTAATAAAATTTTCAAATCCAGAATGGCATTAAACAGACAATACTAAAAGTACTGCACTTTCCAGTAGTAATAACCTTTGTGCTATAAACTCAATTTGTGATTAACCATACAACCTTAGTTTGAGATTAACCATCTGATTGCACAGGCTATTCTAGCAACAGTTTTATTTATATTTCTGTTACTACGAAGCTGTGTAAACCACTGTTAAGATAACGTATAAGTGGCATAACATGCATTTGGCCATTACATTTGCATCAATTAAATATACGAATAAATAATCTCCAGGCCTCAAATGCAGTGACATTCTGCACTAACATCTAATGTATGTGCTGAATTATGATGTAGTGACTATATTTTACCAAGTTAAAATGGTCCCTTAAAATTGTAAGCTAACTGACAAAACAGCTGACTCTTCACAATGAACTATTTTGAATGCATTAATTTTATGTCTATGTAAACTTTTACTACGATAAATTATAATTGTTAATACGGTTATCTTATCACAGATTTGTAAATCACCAATACTAAAGACAAACTTTCCTCACACTAAACCGTTGTAGTATGCATACGAAACAGGTACACTTGTATCTTACTCTTCATGACTAATGGTAATATACAAGTTTTATATGCTAAAAAGAATCAAATATATATTTATATATAGTATTTATATATAAATTCTAAGTATTTCATTATTTCCTAACAAGCAGAATGTATTTCAACAAACATCTACATTTGGTAACTAACCTGTTGAGCTATGTTGTATTAAGATTAAAAAAAAAAAAAAAAAAAAAAAAATTTAAACATTCAAGAGCTTCATAACAACAAAAATATAACTTCTAACAAAACCTAAAACTGCCATCAACTAGTGGTAACTGACCTGTTAAAACATATTTTGTACATGTGATGAAGAGGGGGTTAGGAACAGTTTGGTCAGAAATATTGATACAAAAGAAGCTGGACAAAGACCGATAGGGCGGTTGAAAGCCTTGGAAAAGGGACACAGACGAAGAATTCAGGCCCAGACACCTGGTCATCCAACAGTAGCCCTCACTTACAGCCACTATATCTGCAGCCTCGAAATATGAGGAAACTGTAAATGGGATCTAGTTGTACTGCACTGATTTGTGTGCTGTATTAAAAATGCAAAGATTATAAAAATGTAACACCTCAGGTTTGTAGCTATGAAAAATACAAATTGTCTTAGAAAATTTGTCATTTTACATGAAAGTAAACTGGGCTTAAAAAACTGACTAAAAAAATTGAAAAGATAATAACTCAAACTCAAGCAGGCAACATTACAAGCTTTAGCTTAGCAAAACACCCAGCATGTATGCACTTGGTATTTCAAAATTAGTTTGAAAATGTGAGAATACCAGCACTACTATCTATTCATTGACTATAGGCAATCATGGTTCATTTTACAAAAAAAAAAAAACAACCTACAATCTGTTTGATTTACTGGCAGATTATATTTCATACACAAACCAAATGTCGTTCTCAGCTGTGGGCAATTATACTTTCATAAGTGAAAATACTCTACCTAACCATTCAATCAAAAACTATTGCAGAGCAAATTGATTAATGGTATAATACCATTAAAAAACAAACAAGGTAACTTGGAATGCTCATGAGACCTCCCACTGTAAAGACCCACCAAAACCTCTTGCACTATTCTAGTTTCCCTAATATAATTTTATCATCAAGAGCAATACTATTTGAACAATCCTACAAGTTCATATTTAAATTCGGTGTCCGGGTTGAAATACCTAATAATCAGAGCACTGTACTCTAATTTTCCCTTTATAATTGAAACTATATGGAGGATGAATTAGGAAACTGCATAACTGTCAAAACAGAGCCCATTAAGACCTCATCATCAAATATGCCTCAAAAAAAATACTTGCCATTAGACTGCCTTGATAATTGGTTCCTAGAGAATGCATGTTCGCATGAAAAGATTTGAGAATGTAGACTGGCAGGATCTCTACCTCTTCAAATAACAATGACAAATTTTAAATCAATTTGTGTTTTTCATAACTAACAAACCTGCGATCTTAATGCTAAGGGAAAATTCTCTAGCGCCTCCTGGAGTGTAATTGAAAAAATAAAAAATGACAAGGATTTTGGTGAAAACGGGAGCTAGCCAAGATGGCGGAAAGGAGGAAGGTACAGAAGATCTGACTTAACCCACCTCAGCTACAATGCATCAGTTTCCTTTAGCTGAGGTAACTAAATGAGGGGTGGCTTGAGATGGGTCATATACGTAAAGACCGCAGGTTTGTTAGTTATGAAAAAAAACAAATATATTTAAAATTTGTCATTTGTTTGTAAACAGAACAAACTTTTGGTCTTAACGCAAGGGAGACTTACTCTTGAAGGGAAGACAGAGAAAGCCTCAGAACTGACTGGAGGTCTAGTGAACCTGGGCTCACTTCCTGGCCAAAGTAAGACATAGGAGGGAGTCGTGCACCTCTGATCTGTTCAGTAGCAGGTTACTCAGAAGCCAGACATCTGGGTTAAGAGATAATGTGAACTCCTGTTACACTGTGTCTTGTAGGAAAAATAATGAACCTGTAATTGTTGGAGACAACAAAACTTCACGTTAGCCACCAACCTTGTTTGTTGTCATTCCCTCTCTCTCCTTGTAGGAGAGCTGAAGGGACTTGCTTACATATATACTCTCACATATATCTGACCAGTTCCTGGCATTGTGGATTAATTTTCTCCACTGCCCTCTAGTAGGGGAGGAAAATAAAGAGAAAGGAAGAAGACCAGTCATCTCATTCACTCTCACTTTCAAAACCACCATCTTAGGAAAGACAAACTGTCCCACTAGGGGTACAGGATAAGCTACACAACTTGTTGAGCAGCCACCAACTGACCCAGGGAAAACAAAGTGTCCAAGGACCTGTGGGCAATGTCCTGCAGAGTAAAGGATGTGAAGGTGGTTTGGCATAGCCATGTACCAGCCTTTAAAATTCTTTGAACCAACAAGTTCTTTTTGAAAAAGTGATGGAAGGGCCTAGGCCCCTAACATCCTTTGCTCTTGCATGTACTGTAATGGCATCTGAATGTGAAGAACTGTAGGCTTGTTTGATCACTTCATGAAGCCAAAAGGAGATAGCATTCTTGGATGTGCTTAATTCTTGTTCTAGCCTGTACTAACAAAAAGTCTTCAACAACTTGGTCGGAGATGTCAAGTCCATTTTAGAGTTATGCAGCGCCTGATGGGGCATATAAGCAATTCTTCAGGTTCATTACCAGCAAAATCTCCAAGGCGAAGAGATAAGATAAAGACTCGAATCCGTCGTTGTAACAGAGGATTTTGAGTCTTAGCTATGAAGGCTACAGGCCCCAAACCTCTTGTGTGTTTAATGTAAAAAAAAAAAAAAAGTCCATGAAGTACAATAACTCTCTTTGAAGAGGTCAAGGTTATAAGGAAAACCATCTTGAGGGTTAAATTCCTATCTAATGAAGCCCATAAAGTTTCGTATGGACTATTCATGAGACTGCTAAGCACCAGTGTTAGGTCCCAAGATCTCTTGGGGAACAGGACTGCTCAAAACTTCTGATAAGCATAAAGAGATTTCCCACAAAGAAGATAGGTTTACACCCTTCAAACAAAGAACTAAACCTAGAGCAGCCCTATATCCCTTTATGGCTGACACCAAAAGGAGTTTCTCCCTTTGAGGAAAAATGAGGAAGTATATTACTTGTTTTGAATATAGTAGTTATGACGAGAGAAATCCCATTGACAACACAGTAAATATGGCCCACACTGAGGGCTACTGCTACGTGGGGTGTTTTCAAATAGGGTTCATCGTGCATTTTTTATGAGTTAAGATTATATGCTAAAAAAATGTTCACCCAGAGATATCTGCACATCTGAGATATCATTAGCTGATAAACTGAAACTTACTGAACCTAACTTGCAATCCCTACAGATCTGTCACCACCAATAAATGACAATTGAAAGCATAAATATAATAAGACTGTCTGTATATGAACCCATTTACAAAGTTATATCCTAACCTCTTAAAAAGTAACTCAACACCACAAGACTATAATTCAACAGCATTCCAAATGAGAATAAACAGTAAAACTGAACCTAAAAAGGTGTGATCAACAGTAAATGCTTCACCTCAATAACACACCAAATGCCATGGGAAATGCTAAGTGCAATCTTAGAACACACTATTGACATTTTTATTAAAACGTGGTTGAAATGATCTTTCTACTCTTCTGAAAAGGGACACTTTTTGCAACTGGAATATCACAGCACCTATAAGGTCGTCATTAAAAACTACAAAGTTTGTTGGGATGAAGCTTGGATGTTGGTAATTATCATAAGCAATCTGACATTGTCCATGGTACCTGAAAGCAGAGAAGTGGTTTAATATAGCAGTAAAGTAATGCTATAATTACTTTTAATATTCAAGGAAAACTGCCAGTGATTAAGAAGCTTTTCAACTGCTTTATGTTAAAAATAATATTTTACATTCCATTGGGTCTTCAGATTGCTTAATTTGATTAATTACTAGTAATGCACTTGGGTCCAAGTCACAACTAAAAATGACATCAGTGACGTTGAATTGGTAATATAAATTTCAAGGACCTTTGACTGCTATGACTGATAAAGTGTACTGAACAGTAACCCTAGAAATTTATTAATAAATTTTAAGGGAAATCTCGTCAGTCTCAGTCATTCCTAATTTTTATTTTACAAGCTAAATGGTTTACACTACAAAGGAAAACCTATTGCTTTATGAAAGTATTATTCCTCCCACCTTTTTGCAGTACCAGACATCACTGCAGCATCCTAAGGCTCAAAGAGAAAATAAACCTGCTCTGCACTTACTTGCACTTAATTCATGTACACCACAAAGCATAAGGAAAATCATAAACAGAATTAATTCAAAATTTCCCTCCACCAATGCAGTTTTTTAAGAATGAACAAACACAGATTTGAAGATGTAAGGAAGCTTTGTGTGTGTTCACACTGACAAACAATTTTTTTTTTTTAGGAGCAGCTCAAGAA
This sequence comes from Macrobrachium nipponense, assembly GCF_015104395.2. NCBI lineage: Eukaryota > Metazoa > Arthropoda > Malacostraca > Decapoda > Palaemonidae > Macrobrachium > Macrobrachium nipponense. The sequence goes on along the minus strand of NC_087215.1, from coordinate 21,894,665 downwards.
GTAAATACTTGTGCAGGCATCAAGCCACTGTATCTCTAAAATGTCTCTAAATATTAAACTGGTTTATAACCAATTAAAAATATCCATACTCTTTATTTGTCCTGTGAATTTAAAAAAGGAGGTACCGTACTATATAAAGTTTAGATTTTAAAGGACTGCAAGAAAGAACATATAGTTCCTTCCCATGAAGCCCTTGTTTTATTATTTTTTCAAATCCCAAGAAAAATCAAACCTAACGATCAATATCCCACGGAAAAAAACAGGTACGAACAGTGAAACTTTCAGAGACAAGACATTCAGTAATGTATGTACACAATAGGCGTGTAATTTGCGATCCAATTTCTTTGTACCTCTGAATGTTTGTAAGTTGAATGAACTCAAAGTAGGGTGATGTCTATCCATACATTTAAAGAATAGAATACATATAGTATTTCTCTGGAAGATTTGGTTACCTTCTCCTTGATTTGCCAGATAAATATTCTTCTAAGATGATTTAGGTTGTAAGACTTATGCCATAACCTTTCTTTGTGTTGCCTGATAAATACCTCACAGCTCAATGAATTTGTGTTAACAAATCGATCAGTAGCATCGAGACAATTAATCTAGATCTCACTTTTCATGGTGATACTACCAAGTCAGAGGTATCAAGAAAGTTGTTATTCTCAAAAATTAGCTATTGTTACTGTTGACTACATAGTGTAACACACCAATAACCAATTTGGGTAGTATCTATGCCAGAAATAAGATTAAATGGAATGAAAATGGAGATTGGAAACTGGTCAGAAACAAAAGTTAAAGCAGAAACTAGATGCACATACTGTCCAATAAATACTTTTATAAGAGGGGGTAAATTTTAAAAGAAAATGTTCCATTAGGGTGTTTAGTTTTTGGTTTTAATCTTTCAGAAACCAATAAATTTGTTTTATCCTTATTTTCCTGAATGCTGGCAGTAGTCAGCATTTTCACGGCTGAAAAACTGGCTTTTTTCAGTCTTTAATGCACATATACTCAGCTCAATCTGCCTATTTCTATCACTAACTTATCTTTTTCATTCACCTCAGAGGAAGCTTTCCTAAAAATATTAGGTACATTTGTCATAGAAAGTTGTAGGCAGATTATTATATAATAAAGCATAAACTCGAACATTAGTTTTCTAAAATGACCCTCACCTGAGGTTCTGTTCCAGATGTTTGGTTGAATACTGATATATTCAACAAAAGTAAACATTATACTGGACTTTATTTCAAAATGCCCTAGAATCATCCATTAAGTCTGATCTAATATGCTTATCAGCATGGGTACCCCATAACTTAGTCAAATTCAGTACCTTACCATGTCTCAGCCTTTTAGTCCATCCTATTCTTCATAATATTTTTCATAAATTATAAGAAAATCACTTTCATCAGTAGGTTACAGCCCAGGTTGCTTCAAACTTGTCCTGAAGGGTGTATTGCTTAAAGACAATAGATTCTTTTCTTCATTTTAGTTATGAAAGCTTAATACTGGATGTATTCATCTCTGATCTGGGTACTTCTAGCTTAATTATCTTGGCTGTTCTATTGTCTTCTTAACAGATAGAGTAAATCTAAGGAAATTTGCTTAATCAGTGATTCCACTAACTTTCTCAAGTCTTGATCCTTCTCTTCTCTTCTGCAAGGTGGCCTCTCTTGTTTCTATAGGTGTTATTTTGATCACTGCTCTGTTAAGATCAAAGGGAAATTACTCCTTGTAGGTAGTCTCCCAGCTGTCAGGCTACCTCTTACTATGTTGACTTTGGAATTTGGTAATCCTTGGATTGCATGGTTCAATGACTGCGTTTCTTCTGCTGTCAAGCTTTCAGATAATTATTATGCTTCTGTTTTTCTTTCACATAACACTTCTTCCTTTCAGAGAAAGGTCTACTGCTTCCTTCACAGTTCAGCTCTGTCCTTCTGCCTTCATTTTTTTCTTTCCTTCTTGTTTTCTTTTAGCCAGTATCAGAAGACAGCAATAAATTGACAGTCTTTTAGTTTTCTGCAAAAGAAAACTATTTTGATGGCTTTGTCTGTATGTCTGCTCTTTTTCTGTCTGCCCTCAGATCTTGAAAACTACAGAGGCTAGAGGGCTGCAAATTGGTATGTTGATCATCCACCCTCCAATCTTCAAACATACCAAATTGCAGCCCTCTAGCTTCCTTAGTTTTTATTCTATTTAAGGTTAAAGTTAGCCATAATCATGTGCATGGCAACACCATAAGACAGGCCACCACAGGGTCATGGCTGAAAGCTTCATGGGCTACAGCTCATACAGCATTATGCACTGTACAGAAAAGTCAATTGCGCCAAAGAAACTTCAGCACATTTTTACTTGTTTTTTTATAATGAATAAGCAGCCATAGGTTCCATAGGTTATGGTCATGCATTTTTAATCCTTCTCAAAATGCTTGTCATGTGATAGTTTTATGTTCATGCATTTTTAATCTTTCTCAAAATGCTTGTCATGTGATAGTTTAAAGACACTGAAAATACTGTACATTTTTTATAGCACTAATTTACACTGTTATAACGATTTCATAGCAAACCTTTTGTAAAAGTGCAAGTAAGGAAAAGGGGTTGCTAAAACTGGTTGGTTTGGTTAAACTTATGAAGAGTACTACTGATAGAGGTGAAATGAAAAGCAGCCAAGGAGCATAATGCAAGAGATCTGTGCTGATGTATGTATACTAATTTGCATAACGGTATTGGAATAATTAAAATGTAAACAATAAAGCAGGATTAATAGACAGCATATATTAGAGACCATATTTGGGTAAATTTCTTAGATGATATGAACTTTTTCATATAATCACAATATGTACTTCAAAGGGATTGAGTACAATATGTTGAGAAACTTGGCCTGATTCCAATAACCAAAAAGAAAAAAATTTACCTATTAGTAGCATAGTTAAATAAATGTAAAAAATATATTGATGAGTTAACAATATACACAAGAAGGTGTTCAAGTACTTTAGTTATTATTAAGTCTCCTTCTGTCATTTACAGCATGTACATTTTAAAAAAGTCAGGTTGTTTTTAATGCCATTAGACCACAGATTCTCCACAGCAATTTCAGCTGACCATTAAATTTTGGGGGTTATGAATACTATGGCAGCAACTGTGTGTATTGTCATATAAATAAAAGAAAAATTGTCTATAGCTATTTTGTTTTCAGTATAAGTGATAAGTTAAATGGAGTTAGGGCTAGGTAATGGGTAGTTATTGTATGCAGTATTATTTTTATAATGAAAATTTTGTTATTGAGAAGATAGGTGAATTTTCATTTTTATTTTAGTCTTTCCACTTCTCCTTATGAGCTCATTAACTGTCACACTACATGGGTTAATAGAACTACTGATAACATATCTTTAGTAGTTAACTGCTGTATACCAATAATGTTATATTTAGCATGCTGACCAGAAAATGCCAAAATAAACAGCTAGAAAGCAACAGGAGTCATATTAAGAATGTGGAAGTTGCGCAGAGATGTGGGGTCTAACAGCAGGACTGACTGAGCTCTCACACAATGAGATAATGACAAGTGAGAAAGGATGAGGAACGGGTAGTTGGGAAGTATGCGTGTAGCAGATATATAAAAAGCAGGCAGAAGACCTGGAGAATGGTCAGGAAATCATGGAAAAAGAGGCATCAATAAACATATAAACCAGACATGAATTCAGGAGGAAAGTGCACAAGACACAATAGAATGGAGAAAGCTCATTTCACATCTAACACTAAAATGAAAAATCTGAAGTGCACTTGTTTACAAAGACAATGTGGCTGGTTTAAAAAAATTGAACATCTAATGTTAATTTTATATATTGTGTCACTGTTAAACACTTATCATACTACGAAATAACTTAACTGACATTTGTACAACTATTACAGTTTGTGATATTTAGCTAATCCAAAAATATGGATTTATTAAATTTATACACATCATAGTTTTCACAAAATATACAGACAATTGATAAAGTACACTGATATATTAATTTCCTGTGAATTTTTAACATATATGTATTATATTTCTTAACATACTTCTGTACTATATTTCTTAACACACTTCTAACTTCTAATAATTCCTATCTAGGTCTAGGGTATGTATAGTTCACAACAGGTGGGTTCTCAGTAATATCAGAGAATTGCAGTTGTGAAAATAATAAATAACCTTGTAGGAGAATAGGTCTTGTTATTATATTAAAAATATGAACACATTCATAAGGAACAAGTCTAAAATGCCATTAACTTGTACGGAATCCCTTCCAGGAACAGAAGACCCAGATGTGAAAAACACACGGTAAAGAAATAACAAATAAATGAAGATAAGTTAACGATCACCTATGTTTATACATATACACAGACAGAAATACAAGCACAAACTAAGTTAATGGTATGTACCAGTTAACAGCAGTACTGTATTACAGTTTTTCTTAAACTGTGAGAGCTGATAGATTGCAAAGTTAGGTCTACAGTATGCTTAAAACCAAAGGGAGATCCTAAAATGAAGCAATGTGAAGATCTTATAAACTTACCTTGCAAAACAGTGGTCAAGCGCATGAACAGCAGATGATTCTTGGGCACCATAGACTTGACCTGGAATTCTAAATCTCTGCTTTGGGAGTTCATGGACGGGACCTGTTCTTTTCACTTTTGGCATATTCTGCAATGCCTCCATTGATTTTTGTTCTTCCAGTGTTGGATTGACTGGATAATCTAAAAAGCACTTCAGGGATATCTTGCCTGCTGAAACATTGGGGTCCCCAGTTACCTACAGATAAAAACAGATTTTTTATATTAAATAGTGTCAATAATTATCCTCAGTGAAACTGAAATCATCAAGCAAAGTGAGAAAGAATGGTACAAGGGAGCTGTAGTTTAGCCAAGAGTATAAACAAAAGTGTAAAAAAGCAAGTGTGCACAGGAGATTGTAGTCGACTTTCTCTTATAACTTTACAGTAAGGGAATTTTGTTATTCCCTCTGAAAACTAAATTTGCACCATACTAAAAAAAAAAATTATTAACTACATACATATATTGTTCTTAGTTACCATAAAATGTATGCAATAATAAGTAACCAAACTACAGTGGTCCCCCCGTATTCACGGGGGATGCGTACCAGAACCCCCCGTGAATAGTTAGAACCCACGAATGTTTGGAACCCCTATAAAAACGCTAAAAACAGCCTACTTTGTTAGTTAAAACTCAAGAAAAACCACTAAAAATTTTCATACTTGGTTTTTTAATAGTTTTATCACAAAAAGTGCATTTTATGATGAAATTGATAAAAAAACCAGGAATATGTGGATATTTCTCATAGAAAAATACCGCGAATGCGCGAATTTACCGCGAATAATGCGAGGAAATGTTCCCGGGAGAAATCCGCGAATCCGGAGAACGCGAATGCGGGGGGGCCCACTGTATACCTTATTATGCATACTATTTAATTTTAGTTCACAATCTTTGTAATCGAGTTATAATGTTTACCATAAATCTCCAGTGATCATTTCATAATGCAAGTACTAGACTTCAATTTACAGCATTTTTAAAATTAATTTTTATTAAGAAATTTGGCTTAGACAAAAAACTAAACATTATTAAATATCAAATTCTTTGTAAGATTAGAAAAATTATGCACAATCTTCAGTATATTTTAAATATTAATGTCTATATGTGGACATAATATATACATTCTTTCAGACTGCATCTAAATCACCAAGTAGTTATAGAATTATGTAAACTGTAATATCTTTAATACATAACAACAAACATGAAAGCCAGAAGTCCAAATACCTTGAATCCATGCAATTCATTTTCACTGATATACTTGAAAAGGATGAGCTCAACTCCATGTGCTGAATAATCACCCTTGAAAAGCCCAGGAGTGATAATCTGACTTGGAAGGCTTCCATCACTTTTTCTTAAACTGATTGGCACGTCATCTGCACGCGGTAATATCAGGGGCACTGAGATCATGGGCTTATCATTTTCCCTGACAGAAAGACCAACATCGTACTATTTAACATAACACTTGCACTGTTTATATACTTACATACACAAGACCTCCATAAAAACTTTTCTCCAGCTTAGCTTACTGTTCAAAAGTAATGTAAATTTCTGCAATATGAAATACAACAAATTTCATTACAGTCTAAAATTAGAATGGAATATCTTACTACAAATTGTTAAAAGTTATGCCAGAAGGAATAGAACTGCAATTCCTTTGAAAAACTGAGTATTAAGAGCAGATTCAAGTTTATATGTAAACTGGGGATTCCAGTTACCTAACAAACAAGAGAAGTCAAATAATGCATTTTGGAAAATACAGTACCCTCAATGAGGATGGCACAAAAATAAACATTTAAATAATAGTACTTAATAATTCCATTAAATTCAAATTTAACATATACTATAATCATCTGCTAAGAAAAAAATGATATTGTTATGATACAATAAAGTTTTATACATACTTACCTGGCAGATATATACTTAGCTATTTGACTCCGTCGTCCAACAGAAATTCGAATTTCGCGCACACGCTACCGGTAGGTCAGGTGATCTACTTACCTGCCGCTGGGTGGCAGGACTAGGAACCATTCCCATGTTCTATCATATTTTTTCTATACCGCCTGTCTCCTGAGGGGAGGTAGGGTGGGTATCAATTGTATATATCTGCCAGGTAAGTATGTATAAAACTTTATTGTATCATAACATTTCATTTTTATACATTCAACTTACCTGTCAGATATATACTTAGCTGATTCACACCAATGGAGGTGGGACAGAGACAGCTAATTATAGAATCAAACAGGAATCACAGCTATCGTTGTAGGTAATAAATAAATAAAACCTTGGTTCCTACCTGTTTAGACTGAAGACTTCATGAATACAATCCAGGAGTCTAGTCAGTCTCAAGAGCCTCAGCGAGATATTGATCTATGGCTCTAAGAGTTCTTGTGGTTCTGCCAAAGGGGTCTTATCCGCTTACTTGGCAGATCCTGGAAGGACTACGTCAATGGGTGCTTATCCACTTACTTGACAAGACCTATACAAGGAGCACAACATCGATACCGATCACCTCAACCTATCCATGTTAGTTCTAAGATTGCAAGAAGTTATCCCCTAACTCTTTGCAAACAACCACAAACTCGAATCACAAACATTCGTACACTTAAAGTACAAAAAAAAATGAAAATAAATTAAAAAAAATTTTTGTACAATCTAGCCAATAAGACGTCTCTTGATTCCCCACTGATCCAAGCCAGGACGCCCGTGCGCCAACAAGCATACTAATCAGCAGAAAAACCAACAACTCGTCTCACAAGGTAGATCTATGTACTATCAAAAATTAGAAAAAAAATTTTTCTAAGGACCGTTATGTGTTCCCAGCCCCAGCACTGTATCGGCTGATACAAAAGGACCCAGAGAGAAACACTTTTCATATGTCACTTTAACGTCCAAAAGGTAGTGCGATGCGAACACTGAATTACACCTCCAGTACGTCGCATCCACAATGTCTTTTAAAGACATGTTTTTCTGAAAAGCTAATGAAGTGGCCACCGCTCTTACCTCATGGGCCTTCACTCGGAGAGTCCTGAAAGAGTCTTCAGTGCAGTTACTATGAGCATCCGTAATAATGCTCCTAACAAAAAATGCTTCAGAGCTCTAACCGGACATAATAATCTTTCTAATTCCTCTCCTACTAGATTTGAAAGTCCTTTAACTTCGAAACTCTTTATCCAGGGTTTTGAAGGGTTCTCGTTCTTGGCCAGAAACAGAGTCTGGAAAGAACAAATAGCCGCATCACTCTTAAATCCTACTCGAGAATCTAGAGCGTGTATTTCACTAATTCTCTTCGCAGTCGCTAACGACAACAAGAAAATACAATTTCTCGTTAGATCTCTAAACGACGCGTTGTTCTGAGGAGGTTCAAATCTATTGATGATAGAAATTTCAAAAGGAAAACCACATCTAAGTTCCAGTTCGGAGTACGAGGAGACAAGGTTTTAGAGGTTTCAAAAGATCTAATAAGGTCGTGGAGATCTTTATCTTCTGCTATCTTCAAACCTCTGTTTCGAAACACAGCAGAAAGCATACTCCGATAACCTTTAATGGTAGAAACTGATAATTTAGATTCTTCCCTAAGGAAAATCAAGAAATCAGCAATGTTGGTCACAGAGGTATCGGAGGAGGACAGTTTATTCTTCTTACACCATCTTCTAAAAACATCCCATTTTGATTGGTAGACCCGAATAGTTGAAGATCTCCGGGCCCTAGCAATTGCTTTTGAAGCTTTGCTTGAAAAGCCTCTCGCTCTGACAAGTCTTTCGATAGTCGAAAGGCAGTCAGAGCGAGAGCGGGGAGGACGGTTTTGATGGTACCTCTCGAAATGGGGTTGTTTGAGAAGATCTCTCCTGTGTGGAAGAGATCTTGGGAAGTCCACCGTCCATTCCTGTACCTCTGTGAACCAATCTTGAGACGGCCAAAAGGGAGCGATGAGTGTTAGTCTCGTCCCTCTTGACACCGCAAATTTTCTTAAAACCATCCCTAACATTTTGAAGGGGGGAAAGGCGTAGGCATCTAGGCCTGACCAGTCCAGCAGCATGGCATCCACCGCTATCGCTCTCGGGTCTTCCACTAAGGAGCAAAAGTTCTCTATCCTTCTGGATAGGTAGGTGGCAAATAGGTCTATATGCGGACTGCCCCACAGGGACCACAGAGCTTGACACACCTGAATGTGAAGGGTCCACTCTGTGGGGAGAACTTGGTTTAACCTGCTTAGCCTGTCTGCTCTGATGTTCTTCTCTCCTTTCACGAATCTTGTGAGGAGAGTCACATTCTTTTCTTTTGTCCAATACAACAGCTCTTTTGTTAACTGGAACAGAGAAAAAGAGTGAGTTCCCCCTTGTTTCTTGATATAGGCCAACGATGTGGTGTTGTCCGAGTTGACCTGTACCACTTGACCTAAAACTTCTGTCTCGAAGGCTTTTAGGGCTAGAAGAACAGTATAAAGTTCTTTGGAGTTTATATGCCAGTCTTGCTTCCTCCATTGGCCTGATACTTCTTTTGTCCCTAGAGTCGCTCCCCATCCTCTCTGAAGCGTCTGAGAACAAGATTAGGTTTGGGTTCCGAACCTCTAGAGACAAGCCCTCGTTCTTTTCCAAGGGAAAAATCCACCACTTCAGATGATTCTTTACTTCCAGAGGAATTCCGAAAGTGTCTGAAAGTTGCCCGTTCTTCCAACTCCAAATTCTAGGAAGAACTGAAGAGGGCGTAGGTGGAGTCTTCCTAGAGAAATGAACTGTTCTAGTGAGGAAAGGGTTCCCAGAAGACTTAACCATTCCCTCACCGAACTCCATTCTTTCTCTAGGAAGCTCGAGATTTTCTGTAATCCCCGAGCAATCCTTTCCTGGGATGGAGGAAAAAGACCCAAAAAGAAAACCCCGAGAATCCATCCGAATCCCCAAATAGACTAAGTTCTGACTGGGGATCATCTGAGATTTCTCGAGGTTCACGAGTAATCCTAATGTCCTTGTTAGGTTCAAAGTAGTCTGTAGGTCCTCCAAACATAGTTTCTCCGACTTGGCCCGGATTAGCCAATCGTCGAGATACATTGAGTTGTTGATCCCTTCTAAATGAAGCCATTTGGCCACGTTCCTCATCAGATACGTAAATACCTGAGGAGCGGTTGATAGGCCGAAGCACAAGGCCCTGAACTGGAAGATTTGTCCTTGTACAACAAATCCTAGGTATTTTCTTGACGATGGGTGAATCGGAACATGAAAGTAAGCATCCTGAAGGTCCAGGGAGACCATCCAATCTCCCTGGCGTACAGATGACAGAACCGAAGCTGAAGTCCATGGAGAACTTCTTTTTCTCCACGTACTGGTTCAGGATGCTTACATCCAGAACGGGTCTCCATCCCCCCGAAGTCTTTGGGACCAAGAAAAGGCGGTTGTAAAACCCCGGGGAGAATGGATCCTGCACTAGTTCTATTGCATTCTTGTCCCTCATCGACACCACCGTCTGAAGGAGAGTCTCTCTCAGTCCAGGATCCTTGTAACTTGTTGACAAATCCTTCGGAGATGTTGCTAAAGGAGGTCTGTCTACGAAGGGAATGATGTAACCCTTCTGTAGGACAAACAGAGTCCAGGGATCTGCTTCTCTTAAGGACCAGGTCTCCACAAAGTTTTGAAGTCTGGCCCCTACCTGTGCTTGGAGGACATGGCTGCTACTTGCTCTTTTTAAAAGAGCGGAAGGAAGACCTCCCTCGCTTGTCGAAGGGCTTTCTCTTCGAAGTTGATCGAGCGAGGGGGCTCCACGAAGGGCACACTGGTACGGGCCACCTTCTTTTGAGCCGGAAAACTGCAGGTCTAATCTTCTTTGTAGATTGAACTAGAAGGTCCTGCGTAGCCTTTTCTGACAGGGATCTCGAAATATCCTTCACTAACGATGAAGGAAACAAATGTTCTGACAGAGGTGCGAACAGTAGAGAGGACCTCTGAGAAGGAGAAACTCCTTTCGTCAGAAAGGAACTGTAAAGAGATCTTTTCTTTAAAACTCCAGATCCAAACAGTGCCACTAACTCACCAGAACCATCTTGCACAGCCTTATCCATGCAAGATAGGACACTGTTCAAAGTTTCTGGATCAAGAAAATCTGGCTCACTCGTCTTCTTAGCCAGCACCCCAAGAGACCAATCCAAGAAGTTAAACACCTCTAAGACGTGAAAAATTCCCTTAAGGTGCTGATCTAATTCCGACATACTCCAGGACGCCTTTGCCGAATTGAGCGACTGTCTTCTCACTGACTCTACAAGGCTCGAGAAATCTGAATCTGCAGACGAGGGGAGCATCAAGCCCATAGCCTCTTCCGTCTTATACCATATGCCCCTCTTCCCTGTCAGCTTGGGAGGGAGGAGAGCAATAAACAGTTCTAAGGTGTTTTTCCTTCTAGATAAAAGCCAAGAATCCAAAGACTGTAGGGCTTTTTTCATTGAGATCGCAGGCTTCATCTTCAAGAAAGCCGAGGATTTCGGGGTTTTTGTGCTCGAAAACAGCGATCTCGGAGAAGGAGGAGCCGCAGGACTAAGAGAGTCCCCAAACTCCTTAAGAAGTAACGAGGCTAAAACTTTATAATTGGAAAGTCCCTCGTTGGTTGAAACTTCTTCTTCAGAAACCTCTTCAAGGTCAAGGTTAGAAGGGGATCGCTCTTTCCTGATCGATTCTCTATCAAGAGAAGTCGCTCTAGGAGAAATGCTTCTAGTAGGGGAAGGACTACGAACAATACCGTCCCCACGACTAGAAGAAGCCTCGCGTCTGACTGAGTCATGCCTAGTCGGCGCCTCGCGCTCGGTAGGCTGCTCGCGCCTGGCTGGCGCTTTAAACCTTGGCGGCGTCACGCGTCTTGGTTGAAAACGTTCTTTTTCGGGCGCCTGTCAGGATCCTCGCGTCTTGGAGGCGTCACGCTTCTGGCTGGCGTCTCGCGCCTTGCAGCGTCCTCGCGCTTGCCTGGCACCTCTCTCCTGGGAGGCGTCACGCTTCTGGTTGACGTCACGCGCCTCGGAGCGTCCTCACGCTTGCCTGGCGTCTCTCTCCTGAGAGGCGTCACGCTACTGTTTGGCGTCTCGCGCCTCGCAGCGTCCTGGCGCTTACCTGGCGCCTCGCTCCTGGGAGGCGTCATGCTTCTGGTTGGCGTCACGCGCCTGTCTGGAATCTCGCGTCTTCTTGGCGCCTCGATCCAAACTGGCGTCACGCGTCTGGTTGACGTCTCGCGCTTGGAATGCTCGACGCGCCTGACTGGCGACTCGCGTCTGGAAAGCGCTTCGCGTCTAGAAAACTCGACGCTCTTGACTGGCGTCTCGCGCCTGGAAGGCTAGATATGACAATTTGTCCAAAATTGCATTTTTTCCTAACTATACAAACCTGAGGTCCTTTTACAATAGGAAGGTACTAGCGGGCAGCTGGAACAAGGGGTTCGGTAGTTAACTTCTTGTCCGACAGGCGCGCGCGGATGGTAGGTAAACAAATCACTTTTGCTTTTGGCCCAAGCAAAACTGCAGAGTGAGGGGTGGCATGAGGTGGGGCTATGTGTAAAAGGACCTCCAGGTTTGTATAGTTAGGAAAAATGCAATTTTGGACAAATTGTCATTTGTTCCGACACGGCATACAAACCCTTCGGTCCTTTTACAATAGGAAGACTCACTTCTTGGTGGGAGGAATCTGAGTCTTTTGTGAACAGACTGGTGTTCGCCCAACCTTGGGAATGCCTCCCTGGTCGTAAAGAGCGAGGGAGGGATCCAAGCCTCTGTCCGATTGATCGGGGTGTGCACCGCAGGATCAATGGTCAGACCTCTGGACCAAGTACTAAGAGAGAGGCAAGCGTATTCTCTTCGTACCAGCAAACAAGAACAAGTTCCTATTTGCAAGAGGCAACATAAAGTTATGGTTTGTCTCTTGTTGGCATCCACTTCCCCCCCCTTCCGTAGGAGGAAGTGGTGGGCGGATATTTCGCTCCCATCCCTAGTGAAAGGGATAGGATGGGGCTCTGTCGAGTAGCTCACCGGCATCTCGTCCTTATCCAGCAAGGTGATGACGTATCCCTCTACCCACAGGTAGAGGGGGAGAAAAAAGATAGGAAGAGAAGCCAGTCACTCTCTCATTCACTTATCTATTCTTACAGTCACACCAGGACTCGATGCTGTTCAGCCTGCTAGGGTCTGGGTTAGCTAGACAACGTGTTGAGCAGCCACCACGGGTCCTAAGGAAAACGATCCAAGGACCTGTGGGCAATATCCAAAAGGTAGAAGGAGGTGCCGGTGGTCTGGTTGGTACCAGACCCCTGCCTTCAGTACCTGCGCCAAGGAGAAGTTCTTGTGTAACTCGAGGGAGTGTACTTCTAGGTCATCTTGGTGCTGACGAAGAGTCTTCAACACTCAGCCTGGGATGTCGAGTTTCTTCAGAAAGCGCGGTCGCGCTTTCACAGGACAAAGCAGCATCTCCGCGGATCGAAGGCGGTGAAGTCCATTAGGGAGGGATTGTGAAGGACTCTAACCGATCGTCAGGAACCGAAGGGTTCAGAGTCTTCGCTACGAATTCGGTACGAAATCGAGCGTCACGAATCCCCATCCCCTGGATGCTTGACTTCGCAGTAAAAAGTCATGCAATTACCTCAGAGGAAAAGAAGGGAATGGTCGTATGACCTATCCCTCTTCTCAACTTCGGTGATGTCCTGTACCCATACTGGTCTATCCGTCTGCAGCGAAGTTGTTGTTCTCGGTAGTGGATAGGACACCGACACTCAATGTTGGGTGTCGATGGTATGGGTACTGTGACAAGCCGTTAGGACGAAGAAAAGATTGTTATGGAACAACCGAACTAAGTCCACAGCGAAGTTCGTAACAGACTTGGGAGCTCTGACAGCTGCCGACTGACTGCGTTCGGTAGGAGGCAAGTTGTCCAAGCACCCGAGCAAGTCACGTGACCTTCGCCTTAAAAGGGTTATGCCAAGAGACTAAACAAATAATTTGTTCGTCACGATGCCAGAAGGCAAGGTGATGACTCTCTTAAGGCATGTGCCCAACAGGCGAAAGTCACTTGCCTTCTAGAGACCGAGGTCCTTGATGGCAAGATAACTCATAGTATAGTTGATTCTCGGCTAAGGAGAAAACAAACACCATGTGTCGTTGAAGACGAAGGTGTACAGAAAATGCAACCTACGTCTTCACAGCTGAACCGAGAGAAGGATTCTCAAGATTCTGAACCTGTGCTACAAAGACTGAGAACGCTAACCGCTATCATTGCTGTCCGGTGAGGATCGTAGTTGCAATAAAAGCGGAGCGCTTTTCAGTAATGAAGACAGGGAAATACTGCCCTGAAGAACTGCTTCTCATGGGCTGAACATTTGGAAGTAGAGCTGTCAGGTCGGAGAGTAGGCGATGTCTTCTGACATATCTGTTAATTCGGGGTCGAGCAATGAATAATTGCACACCTACGAATACGAGATATTTTGAAGACAAACTCAGATGTCTGCAAAAATCATTCGCATTATCGCGGTGCGATGAAGCGGTTGACTAGTACAGACTTCTGTTACCGTGCGGTAAACAGAAAGATGAAAGAGTCCAAGAGATATCTCTGTTGAAAATTCTCGCAATGTCGAAGGCGATGAAATCGAGCGTCACAGCAGTAGATGGTCCTTCATTATTGCGAGAATCCCCGTTAATCAGAGACCTAAGTCCATGATTGTTGGGCAGAGATACGGTTCGGTAGTCAATCAAACCAGGGGAGAGAGAGACGTAACCGACCGTGGCATCTCCGAGACCTAGCTGATACTGAGCCGCTATCAGGCAGTTCAATACGTAGTAGCTCTCGGTTGACTCGTCATCCTGAGTTGCCAGGTAATCCATTATTCCACGAAGGAATGCGTTCGGCTAGAACCATCGAGCATAAAGAATACGCTCGAGCAATTATATTTAACCGAAAAACGGATTTCGGTAAATACAAAAGCTGATTTGGTGTTGTCATGACAATACCAAGTATCTCAAAATCGAAAACTGATAACGCTGATGGGAGGTTGCAGGCAACCCCGAGTTGCAGTCAATTAAGATACAATTCGTCTCGTCACAACCGTAGAGTTTAACTACGGTATGCGCCTACCCCCCGACAATTCAACTGTTAAAAGAATCATGTCGCGAGGGTAAGATACGTTAGTTATATTTGTAGGTTTCTGTCACCACGATCCATCCTAAATTCTTTTCCCCTCGAGGAATGAGAATAAGGATTGGAGATCGACCACCTTCGTTCTCTAGTCAAGAGAGTGAAGGAGAAGTCTTTCCCAAAGGAAAGCTTCAATGGTGAACAGAATACCGAAGACGATAGTTCAAGCCAAACTGGAAGTTCCCGTCCGTTCTTCTCTATTCCAGGTAAACGCCTACTGTGAGATACTTCTTCTTCCAGCAGCAGTCTTCTTCCAAATGCTAGAAATTAACAGGAATTCGAGCATAAGCGAGGTTCCCGATTATCGTGTACAATTATCAGGGATTTCTTCGCTCACTTTGGACCGTGGTCTCGCCTAAGTGTTTGGAGATCGTAAAAAACTCGAACACTCTGAGTGCGCTAGAAATTCCGTAGAATTCTAAGCACTCTGCGAAACCCCCCACCGAATTCGTCAAACGATATCGGCTGGTGGTCCTCTCGATTCCCGATAGGAATCGAGAAAGGGGCAGGATCCCTCCTCAACAACCAAGGGGCTTACGTCAGGTAGGACCCGAATGTCCCCCCGGTAGCGCAGCCCCTAACGTGGGAATCTTACAGAGAAATCTCTGTAGGATCCCTCCCTTTCCCTCGTAGCCGTAAGGAGAGAGGGGAATGGGGGAGGAATTGGATACTGGCTCGCCTTCCAGCGGAACTAGCAGTTGGAGAAGAAAAGGAGCAGCCATCGCCTTACGGCGATGGCCTCTCAGAGCCTGGGAAAACGTATCGTCAGGAGAAACAGTTTTCCCCCGAGGAGGGTTACGAACTCATACTGAAGGTAAGGGTCTGCCGCCACTGTGAACGTCGTCTGGGTGGGGCTGATCGACACCTGACAGGAGAGAGCCGATACCGTCCTCCGACTCATTCCAGTCCTCGTCGAGGTCGAAACCTCAGGAGGACCGAAGGGGTGGGGTATTCAACTACGGTGTCCGAAGACACGTAGAACGCTTCTGTCGCAGTAGAGGAAGTGAAGTAGCTTGTTCGACCGGCCAGAACTGAGAGAGCCTTCTTGTCCGGAGACGAGAGACTACCTGGTTCAACACAGTCGGCAAGGCTCCGATCGCGGCAGACCCACCGTCGATTTGGGTTCCCTCTCGGGCCCCAAAACGACTCGAGCCGAGACGTGGCTCTGCTGGTGAGAGTGGCGATCCTTCCCCCGAGGTCGTTGTGCTGACGAATCAGCGCCATAACCTCGGCAAAGTTCCTCTAGATCTCGGAATTCACAGCATCTTGCAGAGTGGGACCGTTAAGCCCTTCGAACAAGAGCATATTCCGAGAACCTTCCTCCTAAGAAGGGGGGAACAGCGACAGCCCTCTCGGTCTTTCCCCACCCTCCACTTGCCGTAAAAAAAAATTTTATTAATAATATACGTCCCTGGCCGGTCCAAGAACCGCCTGGCGACGTAGGGCGTCGTGGTGGGATCATGAGGGGCGCACCCCTCCACGATCACTCCTCAATACCTCGCTCCTCCCGGTGTAACCGAGGATGGTTGAAGGTACGGGAGAGGCAGACCTGACGCTCCCTCCTCGCTCGCTGGCAGAACCAGCAGGCTTGGAGGCTGCAGGCGATCGTCAAACCCGCGGTGGCGATCGAGCTGCAGGCCTGGTCGAACCGTCTCGCTGTGGAGAACGGCTGGACTGAGCACAGGCGGCCCCGATCTCGAGTGTCAGAAGAGCTGGTGCTGGTTGCCGTACCCGATCGCTCTCTGTGAGAGCGACGGTCAGGCGACCTGCAGGCTCCACTGTCACAGTGAGACCGGTGCTTGTCCTCACGGCGTCACGTCGCTGGTTCCAGCCGTGGCCGGCACCGGCGAACGGGAGGACCCCTTCCCAGCCTCAGCCCGTGGCCGGTCGTGGACCGTCACGTCCCCGGGTAGCCAGCTGTTCGCTGCGAGAGTGAGAGCTGGTCTGGTGAGAGTCAGTGAGCGGCTGTCACCAGTCTTCCGCCCCGTGCCGTGAACCTGACGCTGAGCGGGACTCAGAGGTCTGGTTCCTGGACTTGCACGGTCCGCTGGTAGGCGACGAACCGTACACTCTGGTGACCTTCCCGCGAACGAGGAAGGGCCAGAGACCGGACCCCTGGATGCAAGTGGCAGAACCACTGACACCAGGCGAGGAAGTACCGGTGTTAGCCGGTACCCCTCTGGTCCCCGTAGTCTTCTTCCTTGCGGAAGAAGAGACGGGCCCCGCTCCCGAAGGAGCAGGAGGACCAGCGGAAGGAACCCTCCCGTCCCACCGAGGTGAGACGGGTCCCGAGAAGCTCCCGAGGGAGACTTCTTAGGAGGGAGGAGGCAACCTTCTTCTTCCTCGGCTGTGAAGCCTTAGAAGTCGAAGGGGAAGAGGCGGCAGCCGACGACGAAGAAGATGAAGACGACGACGACGACACCTTCCTCCTCTTCTTCGTCAGCTTCCTCAGGACAGACGTAAGATCTGCTATCCAGGGCGAAGCAGGGGCTGCTGTAGCCGAAGCCACAGGGCCCGGACGCACTATACAGACAGACCAAAGTCTGGGGTAGTACCACCACGAACAGGGGACGACATCAGCAGGTTATGGGCATCTAGGAACAGCAGGCACAGCCAGCACAGCACGGTAGGGACAGCCAGTGCAGCAACGGCAGGGACAGCCAGCGCAGCAAAGGCAGGGACCAGCCAGCGGCAGCAACGGGCAGGACAGCCAGCGCAGCAACTGGCCGGACAGTCAGCCCAGAATCGGCAGGTACGGCAGGCAGCACCGGAAACACAGGAAGTGGAGCAGCAGCCAGCAAACATCCTGGTACCGGCGGCAGGTCCAGGGGCGAGCTCTAGGGCAGCGGAAGTGTGGTCGCTGCAGCGCGGCAACCACGAGCGGCGGCGGCACGCCCCCCCTCTCGGTACGGCGAACGGCACTTCACAGCGGCTGTAGGCAAGACTGTTACCACGTGAGGCGAGTACACCAGGTGAGGAGGGACGTCGTCACCTGTTGCGTGGTCACCACTCCATGGGTGACCGCAGTAGGCCCAGACATAGAACCGCAGCCCCTGCGGACACTAGCACGCCCTGCAAATGGAAGGACGCCCATACCTCACCAAGGTCCACCCTCGTGGCAGTAGCACCTGCGGAAATAACAGTAGTAACGATTAGTGGGGGGGAAGTCCCCTCGCGCGGGGGGGTGAGCCCTCTCCCGAACGAGTGGAAGACCCCGAATACAATTGTACATCGGGCACCGAGCGCCCTCCCCCGCGCTCGACGGACGGACGGGCGAGGAGAAGAACGCCGATAACCTCCCACCCCCCCCCCCAAGGGGAAGGGCACTGTGGGAGCTGAGCGGGGGGGGGGGGGGGGGTTCTCGTTCCCCACCCCGCACAGCACCCATGTACCCAACAACAATATAAGAGCCCGAGAGCAATCGTGCCATCGGCCCGAATGCAAGGGCATAAGGATCAAATCCCTGACTGAGCGGAACTTGAACCAAATAAATATTGATGCAATCAATAATAAGGAATAAAATGAAAATGCATCTTGCATTACGATTCACTTCACAATGAATAAGGGCTCGGATCGAGCGCATTTGCGCCCTCGGTACCGAGCGCAAGGGTAAAAGGATCCATTCCTTACCTTTATGGATCAAGGTTTATGGAAACCTTGATCCATAATGAATTGATGCAATCAAAAAAAAATGAAAATGAAAAAGAATACTGCGCTTGCGATTTCACTTCATACAAATAAAAAGGGGAAGGATCAATTCCCGGGAAATAGCGGAAACATTGATCCCAGTAAACAATGCAATCTCAATAAAAAATGAAAATGAAAAAGAACTGCACTTGCGATTTCACTTCATTCAAATAAAAAGGGGAAAGGATCAATTTCCGGGTAAGCTCGGAAACTGATCCAAAATGAGTATTGCTACAATCAAAATAAATATATGAAAATGAAAAAAGAATACTGTACTTGCGATTCCACTTCCATACAGAATAAGTTTCCGTGCCGAGCGCATTCGCTCGGCAACGGGCATACAGGTCAAAAAAATATAAATGAAAAGAGCACTTACTTACGATTTTCATCTACACATTTCCAACCCAAATATACGCTCGGAGCGAGCGCTCCCGCCCTCGGCACCGAGCATACACAATACGAGGATCATTTCTGGGAAAATGAATTCCCGCACTTACGCCCTTCAGTCCCGGCACTCGGGTAATCGGAGGGCGTGGTGAAACCAAGATCCTTTAATTCACACTTGAATTCAATGGAAATAAATATGAAATGATTGTACTTACAATTCAGTTTCACTAGATAAATAGAAAAAGAAAAACACAACCATGCGAAAGCAACGACGATGAAGCGGGCAGAGAGCGATGATACACGTCCACACGCCAGCAGGCCGAAAGCAAAAGTGATTTGTTTACCTACCAGTCGCGCGCAAATGCGCGCCTGTCGGGACAAGCAGTTAACTACCGCAACCCCTTGTTCGAAAGCTTACGACCTATCCAGCTGCCGCTAGTACCTTCCTATTGTAAAAGGACCGAAGGTTTGTATGCCGTGTCGGAACAACTACGTATTTGGTTGGCGCCTCGTGCCTGGCTGGCGCTTCATGATAAACAGGAGATACTTTCCTGTCTGGCGCCTTGTGCTTGACAGGAGAACTGATCTTGCTAGGCCTATGCAAGGCTGATGAATCCGATTCCAAATCCGAGGATGACAAATCTTGATGGCGAGTCTGAACCCTAGAAAGCCTAGACTTCTTAATAGGCAGGAAAGTGTCTTTCCTTCTGGGAGGGTCTCTTGACAGAACTCCCACCAGAGAAGTGATGGAATCCTGCATAGTGCGAAGGATTCTGCTAGTTTCTTCATTATCGTCTACCTTAGGAGAAGAGGATCGGTCTTTAACCGATTCCCACAAGTCCGTGTGTGAAGGAATAACCTTCTTTGCTTGTTTAATTACTGAATGGTCCTCCTCTTGAAAACGCTCAGGACTCGAAGTAATCCTGGGTTCATCCAAACGTCTTTTCAGGGGGCGAGAAAGATCCGCCGATCTCCAACCTCTTTTAGGTGAAGAATTCTCCGATGAGGAGAAACACTCACGCAGAACGCTTTTTCTGTAGCGTTCTCTGGCATTCTGTGGCGATACAGAAAATGCCGAAGGGACGTCTGACTGTTGGGGATCCTCCACAACCTCCTTACGGCTTTCGACATTCCTTCTCCTCTGGGCTTGGGAGCTTGAAAGAGGTCTAGGCCTGGGAGCGTTGTGGAGACAATCAAACGCCCCCTCCACAGCACTGGGAACACTTATATCACTATCCACAGCACTATAATCACACTGCTTACCTTCAATGGCCGCCATTTTGGTTTCCATTTTCCGAAGGGCGGCTTTAAGATTCGCAATCTCAGATGCCGAATCTGTGGGATCTAATAAAGGAGCAGGTACATTAGATGGGGCAGAAAAAGGAGAAGAGGGTATAATATTACTGATAACCCCGCTAGATACAGAACTAGACAAAGGTTTGGAAGAAGACCTCCTCACCCTGTCTCTTTCCAACTTCTTCAAGTATGAAGTTAGAGATTTCCATTCTTCCGCACTCAAATCCTTGCATTCATTACAAGTATTATCAAAAGAACATTCATACATCCTGCATTTCTTGCAAATAGTATGAGGATCAAGCGATGCCTTCGGCATCCTAACTTTACACCCCACATTCACACACATTCTCACCACACTTCCAGAATCAGACATCATGTTGAACAATCCAAATCAAATTCCAAAAACGGTCCACAATCGCGTATGCCAGTACAATCAATGCAAATACGTCACCGAGAAGTCCAAACGAAGATCAATTGCGATGCAAAATACGAATCCAGCCGGATATACCCACAACGATGTTGCCAGTATGGCCGACAGAAAAAATATGATAGAACATGGGAATGGTTCCTAGTCCTGCCACCCAGCGGCAGGTAAGTAGATCACCTGACCTACCGGTAGCGTGTGCGCGAAATTCGAATTTCTGTCGGACGACGGAGTCAAATAGCTAAGTATATATCTGACAGGTAAGTTGAATGTATAAAAACTTTCATTAAAGTATCTAAATAACAGGTTTTGACCAAGGAACAACAAATTTTGGTAGCAGCTGTTCGTCTTAAAAGAAGTTACTTTTTTGGTCCCCCCAAGGCTCAATTAGAAAGACCAAGCAATAATAAAGAATTCTCTCACAGCTGGTCTTGGCCACAATAGTAACTCAGATTTGACACAGTGATAAGAGTATAAAAGGGCTCAGGGCCAGGGGGATCCTTTCCTTGCCTACAGCATTTACCATATTCCACCAGGGTACTATAAAACGATATACTTACAACTGTTCCTTGAGGTATCTCAGCTTCTTAAAGCCTCTTAGTCTCTGGAAGGAGAACTCTTCTCCATCTACACCTCTAATATTTGGTTCTTGCTCAAGCCTGAACAAAAAAGCTTTTAAGTGACGTAAAGAGTTCTTGCATCGAGACTCTAGCGTGCCAGTTGCCTGAAAAATGGATTATAAATGAAATACATTAACTTTATTTAATGTTACTTTCAACTTGTGGAAGACGGAAGCAGCAGTGTAACATGTGAATCAAAGGGTTCACGCAGCAAACATAAGTATTACTGTACTTCTCAAGTACACAAAATACCAGTATATAAGTTCTAGAAAAAAAAAAACCATCCACCTTGAATCTAATAAAATAACTTGTAAGATGGAACTCAGTGTGACAGATAATCATTACTGCTGCAAATTCTATTCTGCTTTTGGGTGAGTCAGTTATTTCTCTAAGCAGGCCAAACACTTTCGTACTTTTAGTGTTTCTAGGTTTGCTTGCATACACATGGATGGGTTAATTACAATCTTCTTTGTTGAAATTACTTTTCTATTAACTTCTTTCTGCTGAATTTCTTTTTATCTTGAGATAAAGTATGATTTGCACATCTGTTTTGCTGATTCTTTTTTCCCTGCATAACCCCCCCACCTCATAATACATGAAATCAAGATTTTTTTTTTTTTTACTTAGGATTCAATTAAGGGAAGTGTTGGGTTAACCTTCAATCAGTCAGTCTCGTGTCCATACAGAAAGCATGGATCCCTGCAAGTTGCTTTATAGCAGTTTAACAAGACCAATGAGAAACATTTCTGGAATCCTATAGGTTTTGGCCAAAGGATTTGTTTTATATAAAGAGAGGTGAAGAATTAAGCAAGGTAAAAGAGTTGGAAAGTTAGGTAGTAAGAGACTGAAGGGAATGGAAGACAAGTATGAAGTGTGCGATTAAGAGACACTGCAAATAACTAGTAGCACCACCTATAGTGTTTACATATAGTGTTTACAAGTTCTTACATGAAGAGAAAAAGGTCAAAGCATTTTCAAAATCAGGCAGATAAGAAGCAAAACAATGTAGAATTTCTATCTTTGTCAGTCTTGGATTAATCCTGTGAAGAACTTATCTCATTTTCGAGTTACTGACTGAGATAGATTGGGTAGACTTAACTGGGTAGACATAACAGTCAGTGTTCAGGTCAATATTGGATGGGGCCTGGATAGTACTATGGTTTACACTGATGAAGCCATTGCTCTACTGTGGAGGGAAATTGACTGATCATTAATCAAGAAAACTTTAGAAGCTTTGGTCCTCTTTTGGTTTTACCATCTGAAATAACGCTACTACAATAGTCTTGATAACATTATACTATACACATTTAAGCTAACTCTGTGATTGCAGACAAAGATAATAACAGCACTGACACTAAAATTTTGCTTGTTTTGGACCAGATCTTACTTTAGGTTGCTAGCAAATGGATGACCACATTTGAAAAGATCATCTCTAGAGATAGCTGTTACAATTTCCATTAGAATTAACTTTTCTTCCTGAAAGTGGCCTTTCAAGACAGGAGTTTCCTGAAAAGCTAACAAAGACAATCTGACAAACAGCTGATAGACTGAACATCTGCTAAAGGTTGAATAAAAAAATATTACAGTGGACAGCAGTTCCTACCTGATCAAAGCTGATTGTGAGAGAATGGGGGTCAATATCTGGGAGGCAAATCAGCTCCGGTGGGTAAGTTTCTCCTTTTATGGTGAAAAGGACTTCCTCTCTCAAATCATCAAATATCTTTCCTTCCTCAACTGTTCCCTCCACGCTTATTCCTTTGATGCTGCCAGATTCATACTAAAATGAAAAAGGACAACAATCTTGTCATTTACAGTAAAACAATAAGATAATGATTATTAGTAAAATGAATATTTTTTTTATACTGACCGGTTCAGTGCTATAGTGAGTTGATAATTCTGATATTCAGTTACATTATCACATAATAACATAAAAATTGGAAATGTAATTTAACCCTATTTATAATAAGGAACTCTGTTTCTGATTACAACAAAATTCACTAACTGCAGCATTAAGCTGAATAACCTTAGTCGTTGCTGATAAATTACAGATTAATTTAAAGCTAGGTCACAGGTAACTTCAAAACCTGTCCAGTCAATACACACATATCATAAGGTATGGATTCTAACCTTTATTTCAAGCAGGCTTCCATAATGGTCCCACTCAATCTGGTACACGCCCAACATTGATTTGTACTTGTGAAGCACTGACAAGGAAATTATTTTCAATTGACAAATAGAAAATGCTTAAAAGTAAACACAAATTACAATCCTGATAACTCTGCAAAATAATGTGGCAATTGTGCAAAAAGAGGTAAAACAAGTACGTTTGTAATAAAAAGAATTACCATAGCATAGGCAAAAATTCCAAATTTACAACTACAGCAACATTTTATAAGCATAATTAACCATCAACAAATAAGGCGTGTCTTGATTTGTTGACTTATATCAACTAAGAATAAATATGAACATAACAATTTTTCCCTTCAAATATTTTGCATTTTCCAATTAAGTCAAATTCAAGGTTGCTTACAGTTTGCATAAAGCATTCGGTAGGATTTTACACTGCCAAGGTCAACCACTTCCTGACGAAGCTCTGTAAGTAAAAACAGATACTGTATCTGCACTGAGGGAGGATATGGGTAATCAGGGGACTAGGCAAAATATCTAATAACAAGGGAAATAAAAATCAGGACATACAGGAAGTAGTATGTAGTAACAGATATTTAAAAATGAAGTTTTTATGATAAAACAAAGTTTAATGTATACTTACCTGGCAGGTATATATATAGCTATATTCTCTGTTCCACCTGGCAGAAATTTTCAAAACTCGCGGCAAACGCTAGTAACCTATTAGTAGTTCAGGCAACCACCACCCCGTTACCGTGGCGCTAGCGCTAGGAACCGTTCCCTAATTGGGCCAGATTTTCTCTGAACCCTGTCTCCTGAGGGGAGGCGGGTGGGAATTAAATTATATATACTGCCAGGTAAGTATACATTAAACTTTGTTTTATCATAAAAACTTCATTTTTAATGTATGACACTTACCTGGCAGGTATATATATAGCTGATTGACACATTTGGAGGTGGGTCAAGGACAGCAACATTCTTAGAGTATAAAAAATATTATTAAAATATTATTAAGACTCCAGGTTCCTTACCTGCTAAGGTAGCTGACTTCATAGGTCCTGCCTCTAAGCCTGCTTAAACCTTAGTAGCTCTCAACAAGGAAGTGTCCTGTATGTTGAAGAAGCTAAGACTGGAACTGACAACTGGACGTGACCAATGTGTTGACAGAACCCGTACAGCCCTCTTATGCCACGGCATTCAAGCTAGTACTCGATCATTCACCTGAACTACACACACACACCCACGGATAATACTAACAAGACTGAGAAAAGTACCGCACACTTTCTCAGACAACCAATAAACACAAACACCATCACCTAATAAAATCAACTAGCTTAAAAAGAAGGTTATGGGGTAGTAACTCCTTTGCCCAATACTGTACCAGAGGACACGTATGGACCTAGTGTCTGACAATTATCAAAGGTTGTCCTGAACATCCTTAAGATAATGAGACGCAAATATTGAATTAGTTCTCCAATATGTGGATTCAATAATTTCCTTGAGGGCTAAATCTTTTAAAAAGCTAATGAAGTCGCCACTGCCCTAACTTCATGAGCCCTTCACTTTCAAATACCAAAGCTCTGCTCTTGACACAGCATATGAGCCTCTTTAATTAACTCTCTCATGAAGAAGGCTAGAGCGTTCTTCGTCATGGGTCTACTGGGGTCTTTAACTGAACACCACAGAGCATCAGACTTCCCTCTGATACCTCTTGTTCTTTCCATATAACACCGCCAACGCTCCTACATGGGCAGAAAACTAGCTTTCTTGCTCGTGGGACCCACTAACTCAAGCCAAAAACCAAAACTTCAAAGGATCTTGGGCCAAGGACTTAGCTGGATTCTTCATTCTTGGGCCAAGAAACCTTCTTGGATAATTGAACACACTGCGTTGCCATGTCTCCATCCCACCTTCTTCGATATGGCCTGAAGCTCACTAACTCTTTTAGCAGTTGCCAATGCTACTAAAAAGATAGTCTTCTTAGCAAGATCTCTCAGAGAGGTTCCTCTAAAGGCTCGAATTTGCTAGAAGTTAAATACTTCAAGACCACTCAAGGTTCCAAGCAGGTGGCCTGCATTGTGATTGTTCTTCGTACCAAATGACCTAATCAGATCTCGAAGGTCTAAGTTATTCGAGATGTCTAGGTCCCTGTCTAAAACACTGAGGTTAGCATACTCTTATAACCTTTGATTGTCGAAACTGACAAGCGTAAATCCTTCCTCAAGTATAGAAGGAAATCTGCGATTTGGGTCACAGAGGTACTGGATGAAGACACTTTCCTGTTCTTACACCACTTCCGGAAATTGTCCCACTTCGACTGATATACTGTGATTGTGGAGGTTCTCTGGCTCTAGCTACTGCACTGGCCACCTCTCTAGAATATCCCCTCGCTCTGACCAGAGTTCGATAGTCTGAACGCAGTCAGACCCAGAGCGAGGGTATTCTTGTGAAACCTGTCGAAGTGGGGTTGTCTGAGTAAATCTACTCTTAGAGGAAGAGTCCTTGGCGTATCTACTGTCCATTCCAGTAGTACCTCTGTGAACCAACTTTGGGCCGGCCAAAACGGGGCTATTAAGGTCATCCTCGTTCCATTGGCTCTCCCTGAACTTCTTCATCACTTTCCCCCCAGTACCTTGAACGGAGGAGGAAAAGCGTACAGATCTAAGTTTGACCAATCCACAGGAATGCGTCGACCGCCACTGCTTCCTGGTCTGGAACCGGAGAGCAATAGGTTGGTAACCTTTTTGTTCTGGCTGTCGCAAACAGATCTACTACTGGACGGCCCCACAACTTCCACAGGCTCTGGCAAACCTCCATGTGCAACGTCCACTCCGTCGAGAGAAGTTGTTCTCTTCTGCTCAACAGGTCACCGCACCCACATTCTTCTCTCCTTGTATAAACCTGGTGAGTATCACGACCCTTTTCCTCTCCGCCCAAAGCAGAACTTCCTTTGCCAGATTGTAAAGGGGAAAGGAATGAGTTCCTCCTTGTTTTCGGATGTATGCCAGAGCCGTGGTGTTGTCCGAGTTGACCTGCACCGTCTTGTCTCGAATCAACTCTCTGAAGTGCTTCAAAGCCAAGAAAATTGCTATCAGTTCCTTCCTGTTTATGTGCCACTTTGTTTCTTCCTTGCTCCAAAGTCCCGACACCTCTTGAGGGCCTAATGTCGCTCCCCAACCCACGTCCGACGCGTCGGAAAATAAGACGAGGTCTGGGCTCTTTGCTGAAGCGACATCCCTCTTGCTAACCTGCCTGGAGTTAGCCACCACTTTAATTCCTCCTTTACTTCGGCCGGAATTAGAAACTGGAAGGAATCGGTTGCAATTTCTTGGCCATGAATCCTTCAGGAAAAACTGTAGAGGTCTGCATGTGCAGTCTTCCTAAAGAAATGAACCTCTCTAGCGAAGAGTGTGTGCCCAGTAGACTCATCCACTCTCTTGCTGAGCATCGGTCCTTCTTTAGAAAGTCCTGCACCTTACCGAATGCATTTGGGCGCTTGCCTTTCGGGGGACGGAAAAGCCCGAAAAGTCACTGCCGATATCATGAATCCCAAATAAACTATCTGTTGTTGGGGATCCAATTGAGACTTTCCCATGTTTACTACCAGACCTAGGTCTTTTGCTAAGTCCAATGTTTGACTCAAGTCCTCCAGACATTGACTTCTTGATTGGGATCTTATCAACCAGTCGTCCAGATAAAAAGACACTCTGATCCCTCTTAAATGTAACCATCTCGCCACATTGGACATCATCCTCGTGAACACTTGAGGGGCTGTGCAAAGGCCGAAGCATAGGGCCTTGAATGAAAGACCTGTCCTGAATCACAAACCTTAGATACTTCCTGCTTCCTGGATGAATCGGAATATGAAAGTATGCGTCTTGTAAGTCCAGGGTCGCCATCCAGTCCCCTGGACGTACCGTTGCCAGTACTGAATCGTTCGTCTCCATAGTGAACTTGGTCTTTTCTACGAAAAGATTCAGTTGACTTACGTCCAGAACTGGCCTCCAACCTCCCGAGGACTTTGCAACCAGGAACAGACGGTTGTAAAATCCGGAGATTCGTGATCCAGAACAGGCTCTATGGCTCCTTTCTCTAGCATGGAAGCTACTTGCTCCCACAGAGCCGCTTTCTTCACTAAATCGTTGTAATTTTGCCCCGAGGGCTCTCGGAGATGTTGCGAGAGGAGGTCTCTTCAAGAAGGAATCTTGTACCTTCCCGAGCTACGCTTGACAGCCAGGGATCTGCCTTCATATCTTGCCAAACTTCCCAGAAAACTTGAAGTCTGGCTCCCCACTGTCGTCTGGAGGACAGAGTTCTCATTCTTTAGAGGGGGTCTTGGCTCCTCTTTTAGCGGGTACTCTCTTACCCTAAAGGCGTGGGGGTCGAGCGATGTTCTTCTCGAAAGGGCTGTTGCGAAGGCCTAGTATCCTTTGGAGTCTTCTTCACCAACTTGGGTGGTAAGAACTTCTTAACTGAAGACGAGAGAAGATCTTGAGTGGCCTTCTGAGAGAGAGAGAGCTATATCCCTAATCACCTCTGAAGGAAACAGCTGTTTCGAAAGAGGAGAGAACAGCAACTCCGATTTCTGAGAGTTAGAAACTCCTTTTGAAGCGAAAGAACACAACAGCGATCTCTTCTTAAGTACTCCTGCTGTGAATAACGAAGCCAGTTCATTCGTTCCGTCTCTCAGAGCCTTGTCCATGCAGGACATAATGCTCTTAGCTGTTTTCTAATCCTGCGGAATCCTCTTCTTTCTAGGGACGTTCGCTAGTGCTCCCAAAGACCAATCCAGGAAATTGAAGACTTCGAAAGTCCTAAAAATCCCTTTAAAAAGATGGTCAAATTCTGAAGATGTCCACCAGACCTTAGCAGACTGTAACGCCTGTCTGCTGAGCTGTCTACTATACTGGAGAAGTCCCCCTGGGAGAGCAGGTACTCCCAGGCCTAGACTTTCTCCAGTAGCGTACCATACTCTGATTTAGAAGCTAACTTAGCTGGTGGAAAAACAAAAGAGTATTTTCCCGCTTTCTTTCTTATCCTTCATCCAGTCATTCACACGTTGAAGGGCCTTCTTCGCCGAAATTGACATCGTCATTTTAAGGAAAGAGGACTTCTTTGGAGTCCTAGTCTTGGAAAACTGTGATAAGGGGGATAACGGAGCTGTCGGTTTAAATTCCCCCTCAAAAATAGCAATACTTATAATCTGAAGAAGGTTCCGTATTCTTTTCCTCAATTAATTCCATTTCCTCTTCTGCTGAAGAAATGTCTTGTAACTCATTGTCGTGTTGACGCTTCGTTGACGGAATAGCGTCCTGCCGCCTGCGTCCTGCGGCTACCGAGGAGTCGGGGTCCTGCCGCCTCTCGATGTCCTGCCGCTGCGTCCTGCGTCCATCGTAGACACGCCTGCTTCCTGTCGCCTGCGTCCTGCGTCGACAATTGGTACCCCCGCGTATGATGTTTGCGTCCTGCTTCTTCCGAAACTATTTTCTTCCTGTGTTCTGCGTCCTGCAAAACCAAGCGATCGCTTGTCCTCCTAGCGCCAGTGCGCCCTGAGTCCTCGGCGAACGCGTCCTTGTATTCCCTTTTAGAAGACTTAATGGGAAGGAAATCGTCCTTACGCCTCGAAGATGCTTGCTCGGCGCATCCCAGGACTTCACCAGAACTGCCAGCTTGGACTGCATTTCCTTAAGAAACCCTTCGTACTATCCTCCTGAATGGTAGACGACGAAGGAGGAGGATTACGAGCGGGACTGCGACCTAACGGAGAGCGATCTTGTACTCTACCCGACGGAGAAAGACGAGGGAAGATACACAAGAAGATGGAGGAGATTCTCCCATCGAAATACCAGGCCGAGAAGGACGTATAGCGCCAGTGCGCCCTGAGTCCTCTCTAGCACGAAAAATCCTTTTCCTCTTGATCGGCACTGCGTCCCCGTCTTCCGAGGAGGACAACACCTCAGGACTACTCCAAGCCTCACGATCTTGAGCCTGTCTCTCGAAAGCAGTTGATGTCCTGAAAGTCCTCTTGAGGGGGCGAGACACCACTGGCATACCGACGTTCTCGCTCGGAAGTCGAACCTTCCGGAGGACGCACACTTCCCAGTTACGCCTTTTCTGCGGCGAACTGCAACAGCCTGGGAACTTGCAACAGGTGGTCACTGTTCGAAGGGACGCCTGACCGTGACAAAAACCTCTCTCGCCTCCCTTCGACTGTCGACATGCCTTCTCCCTTGGGTCTGGGAGCTTGACAGAGGTCTAGGTCTAGGAGCACGAGAGAGACGATCAGACGCCCCCTCCACTACACTTTCACTGACATCGAAAGCACTAACTCTATCTGTGAGTCGCTGTATCTGGTCGCCCATGGACGCAAGGGCAGCGAACACCTTCACAATATTTGTATCGTTCGCTTCCTCCGATACAGCAGCGGGCGCAGGAGATACCTGGGGAGAAGGAACTACCAACTCTACATTAGAAGGAGCTGGAGAGGAAATACATTCACTCCTTTTACTAGGGTAAGAATTTGACTTCCTCCCCCACTACGAGAAACAACTCCTTACACGATCTTTCTCAAGTCTCTCAACATATTTCATAAATATCTTCCATTTCCTTCTCTGATAAATTCTCACATTCAATGCATCTATTCTCCCAAGTACACACATTCTCCCTACACTTCTTACAAATGGTATGAGGGTCGACCGAAGCTTTCGGCAATCTTACCTTACACCCCTCTTTTACACACACTCTAAACATACTCCCAGTATCAGACATCTTTAAAGAACAATCCAAAGCGAATGCCAAGCTAACGTTTCCGAGTACAATACCAAAAATCCATGAAAAGTCAGCAACGAGAATGAAAATCCTAGTAGGGAACCACCAACAATGTTGCCGGTTCGGCTGGCAGAGAAAATCTGGCCCAATTGGGAACGGTTCCTAGCGCTAGCGCCACGGTAACGGGGTGGTGGTTGCCTGAACTACTAATAGGTTACTAGCGTTTGCCGCGAGTTTTGAAAATTTCTGCCAGGTGGAACAGAGAATATAGCTATATATATACCTGCCAGGTAAGTGTCATACATTAAACATCCTTACCCCTGACAAGCATGTGGTACCACTCAGATCTGCATCTTCCCAAAACTAACATTCTGACCACTGTTCAATTCTGATATAAATACTACCATTCCCCTTTACAATAAAATAATTCAGACAGCTGGCTCTTGAAAAAAATTATGTAACATAAGTATTACAATAACTACTGCTTTTTGACTACAAAACCTATGTGGGTTACACAAGAAATCCAACAATCATAAAGTTTGGAAAATTTTCAATGTTTTCTTTATACTTCATCATAACAGATATCTGATACCATGAAGTTATTCATACTGTTTTTGGGTTAGTCCTTAGATACAACCTAAATTCATATAAACAAGAATTCCTTTAAATTACTGAAGATTACAAATCCACAAAAAAGGCACAACAAAGGTGATGAAAACAAATTTATCAGATTAAATACCAATAACCACCACATACATTGGTGTGAGACATGCACATTAGCATTCTGGAGAAATTTGATACCTTTTGCATTTAGCATACTTTTTCAAACAAGTGCTGGTCCCAAACCCAGTTAAACAGGAATGGTTTGTGTCAAGGTCATCCATCTGTAAAATATCTGCCCAATTCAACCATGAAATGACATCACTAAAGAGAGAAACAGTTGGAGAAAACTCATTAAAACAGTGACCATAACTGAGAAGACTATATATTTTTTAAGTTGCCTTTATGAACATACTAAACAGTACCTTCTGATCTTTTGACACTTAGCAATGACCATTGAATTCAATCTCAAGGCCATCTACAAACATCCAGAGTTTCTGTTAATGGATAAGATGATAACTTGAAAGAGTTCTAATGCATGGCTTGGTGTTCTTCTTGCTCATTTGTTACTCTTAATCATTCTTTCTTGCAAATACAGAATGTCTTATTATGTGTAGCATCAATTGTCTTTATTTCATTGGTGATGTCACAGTAAAGCCTTTTAGCAATCTGTGATAAATACAAACAGTACACTATATCATAACAATCATTTGTTTATTACCCAGTCTTACTCAAAAACCTTTAGCAATAAAACCTTGGGCATGAAGGATAAAACTACAATATGACTTGTATTTACCTGGGTTAGAAGAAATTACCCTAATTCTAAGGACTTGATTCTCTGGTTAGGAATGATATTACAGTCTTCTTTCTGATTATTTCCCCATTTTCCTTCTTTTTTGGTAGTAAAAGTATTGGTTCCAGTTTTTCTTCTCTAACCAAAGTTACATGGTTTGAATGGAAGCCTTGCTAAAAAATAAATAGTAAAGGGTTTTAGAACATCTTGTATAGATCTCTTTGTAGTTTTTTAGGCAATATCGTACTAAATAACAGATAAAACAAAAAGAACACATGATTGGAAACAACTGTAGTATGGAGGTGAAAACCCTTGATATCCTGTGGTAATCAGAATATTTTTAGAACTAGAAACTGAACGTGACCAACACTGAAAACTTCTCAAAGATAGCACTTTAAAAATTTAATGCTAACTTGGTTAGCATAGAAAGCTTAAAACCTTAGCTTACCTCTTTGGCAAATATGCTTCCATAAAGAATCTATGGAGGTAACAGAATACAAAGTGGTGCATGTCAAGCTGACCGCAGCCAAGTCCTCTCCTTTGCATCTCTTCAGTATTTCTAGTATTACACATTCTGGAAGATTATCCAGAGTCAACAAGGACATATTACTCCCAATCCTAATCCAGTGCAATGCAAGGCAGCGTTGGTGCTTCTACTATAACTGACCTGCAACAAAGAACATTACAAGTACTACTGTACGTACTATGACTATGGTTGAGAAAGAATACATACAAGCATACTAAAATTTTGATTGTGAAACATTTTTGTGAAAACAATCTCTAGTCTCATAATACAATCCTGCTATCATAATATATGCACAATTAAAGTAAATATGACAATTTGTCCAAAATTGCATTTTTCCTAACTATACAAAAACCTGAGGTCCTTTTACAATAGGAAAGGTACTAGCGGCAGCTGGATAGGTCGTAAGCTTTCGAACAAGGGGTTCGGTAGTTAACTGCTTGTCCGACAGGCGCGCGCGCGCGACTGGGAGGTAAACAAATCACTTTTGCTTTTGGCCCAAGCAAAAACTGCAGAGTGAGGGGTGGCATGAGGTGGGGCTATGTGTAAAAGGACCTCAGGTTTGTATAGTTAGGAAAAATGCAATTTTGGACAAATTGTCATTTGTTCCGACACGGCATACAAACCTTCGGTCCTTTTACAATAGGAAGACTCACTTCTTGGTGGGAGGAATCTGAGTCTTTTGTGAACAGACTGGTGTTCGCCCAACCTTGGAAGCCTCCCTGGTCGTAAGAGCGAGGGAGGGATCCAAGCCTCTGTCCGATTGATCGGGGTGTGCACCGCAGGATCAATGGTCAGACCTCTGGACCGAGTACTAAGAGAGAGGCATGCGTATCTCTTCGTACCAGCAATGTAAGAACTTGTTCCTGTACAGGAGCAAATATAAAGTCATGGGTTTGGACTCTTGTAGGCATCCACTTCCCCCCCTTGTAGAAGGAAGTGGTGGATATTCTGCTCCTATCCCTAGTGAAAGGGATAGGATGGGGCTCTGTCATATAGCTCACCTGCATCTCGTCCTCATCCAGCGTAGTGACGACCATGGCCCTCTGCCCACAGGTAGAGGGGGAGGAAAAGATGGAAGAGAGAGCCAGTCACTCACTCACTCACACATCCATCCACACAGTCACACCAGGACTCGATGCTGTTCAGCCTGCGAGGGTCTGGGTTAGCTACACAACTTGTTGAGCAGCCACCACGGGTCCCAAGGAAAATGTATCCAAGGACCTGTGGGCAATATCCCGAAGGTAGAAGGACGTAAAGGTAGTCTGGTTAGACCAGACCCCTGCCTTCAGGACCTGCGCCACGGAGAAGTTCTTACGGAACGCCATCGACGGGCCAATACTTCTGACTTCGTGAGCTCTCGGACGGGACGTACGGATGTCGTCACTACCATCAGCCTCATACGCCCTCCTGATGACCTCACGCAGCCAGAAAGAAAGAGTGTTCTTGGATACTTCTTTCTTGGTGGACCCCGGTGCTAACGAAGAGGCGTCGACACTCAGGCCTGAGGTGTCGAGTTCTCTTCAGATAGCGCCGTAGC
This sequence comes from Macrobrachium nipponense, assembly GCF_015104395.2. NCBI lineage: Eukaryota > Metazoa > Arthropoda > Malacostraca > Decapoda > Palaemonidae > Macrobrachium > Macrobrachium nipponense. Next base: position 21,861,175 of record NC_087215.1, on the reverse strand, counting down.
GCCCTCACAGGACAAAGCAGCATCTCATCCGCATCATTATCGGTGAAGTCCATTATGGAGGAATCGTGAATGACTCGAAACCTGTCGTCAGGGACCGACGGTTTCTGAGTCTTCGCAACGAAGTTCGGGACGAAATCGAGCGTCACGGATCCCCATCCCCTGGAGTGTCGTACATCATAGGAAAGACCCAATGAAGTTCCCCTACTCTCTTCGCCGATGCCAGGGGCCAGCAAGAAGAGGGTCTTGAGGGTCAGATCCCTGTCTGACGACTCCCGGAGTGGCTCGAACGGCGTTCGAGTCAAACTCCTAAGGACGAGAGTCACATCCCACGCAGGGGGCCTGAGTTCCCTGGGTGGGCAAGACCTTTCGAAGCTCCTCATAAGCAAGGAGATCTCGAACGAGTTCGAGATGTCCAACCCCCTCAGTTTCAGGACGAGCGCCAAGGCGGCTCTGTATCCTTTGACTGTGGGGACTGAGAGGAGCTTCTCTCGGCGAAGAAAACGAGGAAATCCGCTCCCTGCTGAAGAAGTGGCCTGAGAGGAGATAGACCCAGTCTACGACACCAACCAACAGAAGACGGCCCACTTCCCCTGGGTACACAAAGACTACAACAGAGGACTGACGGACGTTTCCAGCCATCTCTGTTGCTGCGCTACGAGAAAAAGCCTCTCGTTCGCAAGAGATGGTGGATAACAGCCAGCCGTGAAGACGTAGGGACTGGACTGCTCGGTAGTACGGCTCGACGTGTGGCTGGGCGAGAAGGTTGTGCCAAGGGGGAATCTCTCTCGGTTCTCCTGCGAGAAGAGCCAGCAGGTCCGGATACCAAATGGCCTGTGGCCACTTGGGAGCCACCAGGATCATCCTGAGATTCGGGGTGACCAGTGCTCGACTGATCACCTTGCGAATCAGGCTGAACGGGGGAAAGGCATAGGCGAAGAGGTTGTCCCACGGTGTTGAAGAGCGTCCTCTGCAGCTACCCATGGGTCCGGCACGGCCGAGAAGAACACCTGGAGCTTCCTGTTGTGCCGGGTGGCGAACAGATCCACGACTGGTCGCCCCCACAGGTCGAAGAGCCTTTCCGCCACGTCCTGGTGTAGAGACCATTCGGTCCCTATCACCTGATCCCGACGGCTGAGCGTGTCTGCTACTACATTCCTCTTCCCTGGAATGTAGCGTGCCGACAGCTCTATTGAGTGTGCCTGAGCCCACTCGTGCACCTGCCGAGTCAACTGGTACAACGGGAGAGACACTAGGCCCCCCTGTTTTGTTGACGTAAGCCACCACCGTGGTGTTGTCGCACATCAACACCACTGAGTGTCCCATCAAGCGGTCCTGAAACTCTTGGAGAGCGAGAAACGCTGCCTTGAGTTCCAGTACATTGATGTGAAGGTGCTTGTCGTTCTCGTCCCACACTCCTGAAGTCAGCAACTCCTCCAGGTGTGCGCCCCATCCCTCGGTCGATGCGGTCTGAGAACAGCTGCATGTCCGGGGGGGGAGTGCGCAGAGGCACTCCTCTTAAGAGGTTCCTGTCGTCCAGCCACCAGGCTAGGTCCTGCCTCACCTCCTGTGTCAGTGACACTGGAAAGCTTGGGGGATCCGTCGCCTGCGACCAACTCTCCTTTAGTCTCCACTGAAGAGACCGCAGGTGAAGACGCCCGTGAGGGACTAACTTCTCGAGCGACGACAGGTGTCCGATCACGACTTGCCATCGCTGAGCTACCTGTTCCTGCCGAGACAGGAACTGGTTGGCTGCCCCCTCCGAATCTGCTGATCCGCGAGTCTGCGGGGAAGACTCGCCCTGCTACCGTGTCGATCAGCATACCCAGGTACTTCATCCTCTGCTTGGGCTCGAGATCGGACTTTTCGAAGTTCACAACGATCCCCAGATCGCGACAGAACTCGAGCAGTCGATCCCTGTCCTGTAGCAACTGCGAGCGGGAGCTCGCCAGGACTAACCAATCGTCGAGATAACCTCATCAGACGTATCCCGTGCGAATGGGCCCGCAAGCAGACACCAGAGTGAACACTCGCGTGAACACCTGTGGGGCGGTTGAGAGACCGAGAAGCACAGTGCCCCTGGAACTGGTACACCGTCCCGTCGAGGATGAAGCGGAGTTGGTACTTTCTGGAGGACTGATGAATGGGTATTTGGAAATACGCATCCTTCAAGTCCACTGAAAGCATGAAATCGTTCTCCCTGATGGAGTCGAGCACTGAGCGTGCCGTCTCCATCGTGAACCGGGTCTGGCGAACAAACCGGTTCAGGGGAGAGAGAATCTATCACCGGGCGGCCAGCTCCCGTAGACTTTTCCACCAGGAAGAGTCGACTGTAAAAGCCCGGTGACTGATCCGTGACGATCTCTACAGCTCTCTTGCTCAGCATGGTCTTTATCTCCTGTCTCGGTTTGGTGACTACGTCCTTCGATGACCCTGGAACGTACGACTGCTGTTGGACCGGGTTGGAGGTGAGGGGTGGCCGAGATTCGAAGGGTAATAGATATCCCTCCCGAAGGACATCTACAATCCAGGTCTCGGCGCCGTACGCTGCCAAGTTGCCCAATGGCTGGCCAGGCACCCCCCCACTTCCGGCAGCAGGTGAGGGGGAACGCCGTCCCTAGCGTTTCCCCCCTTTCTTCGACTTCTTCCCAGAGCCTCCACGGGATGAGGAGGGCTGGGAGGAGGGCTGGTTACGGCTCCCCTTGCCCAGAAAGTTGAAGAAGACAGAGTCATTCCCCGGGTCTTCGACGCAGCAACCGTCTTAGCCGCCGAGGAAGCGCTAGCCGAGCTCTTAGACTTGGCCGCAGTCCGAGGCTGCCCAGAAGCCTTCGAGACTGCCTGGTGAACCAACGGGTCACTGTCGTCAGTGCGCCGTCTGTCCACCGCAGCGTCCACCATCTCTCCTGGGAAGAGAGACGTGGAACTCCGTAGAGGTCCGTTTCGAAGTCCCAATGCCGCTTCACGCCCGGACGCCCTGGAAACCCGAGTAAGGACAGCGTCCCTTCGTCGGAGAACCAGTTGGCCCACAGGTTCACCGTCTGGTGGGCAAGGAAGGAGATGGCTCTTCCCCCAGACTGGCAAAGTCTCCTGAAGGCCGAGTCATCTTCGGGAGAAATTCCCCCGGAGTTGGCTGCGACTTAGATACTGTGAGGGACCACAGATCTAGCCAGGAGACGGCCTGGAAAGCTGCCATGGCGGTAGATTCCAGGCCGAGTGCCTCTTGCTGCGAGAACCACAGGTTCTCGGACAGGAGCTGCTGCAGAGACACACCCGGAGTCAGCCTGGTCTAACTCCGGGTTCACCTGTTTTGGGCGGCATCGGGTCTTCAGATGGCACGTAAAACCGCCGCTGTCGTAGCAGAGGAGGTGGAAGCAGCTTGCTCGACCTGCCAGACTTGAGCGAAACCGTCTTGTCCGGAGACAAGCGATTCAACCTGGTCCAGCACTGAGGTCCGCAAGCTCCGACCGCGGCAAACCCACCGTCGGTCTGGGTTCCCTCTTCTTGGGCCCCAGAACGACTCGAGCCGGGACGTGGGCTCGGATGGTGGGAGCGGCGATCCTTCCCCGAGGTCGTTGTGCTGACGAATCAGCGCAATAACTCGGCAAAGTTCCTCTGGATCTCCGGAGTGACTGCATCCTGTGGAGTTGGACCGTCCAGTCCCTCGAACAGGAGCACCTCCCGAGACCCTCCTCCCTCAAGGAGAGGAGCAGCGACAGTCCCCTTCTCGGTCTCCTCCAGCCACCTGTGCGTACGACCATGGCTGGTCCGAGAACTGAGCCTGGTGCGTACGACGTGGTGGCGGGATCCTGAGGGGCGCACCCCTCACGATCACTCCTCAATACCTCGCCCCTCCCGGTGTAACCCGAGGAGGTTGAAGGTATGGGAGAGGAAGACCTGACGCTCTCTCCTCGCTCGCTGGTAGAACCAGCGGGCTTGGAGGACTGCAGGCGATCGCCAACCCGCGGTGGCGATCGAGCTGCAGACCTAGTCGAGCCGTCTCGCTGTGGAGAACGGCTGGACCGAGAACAGCGGCCCCGGTCTCGTGTGTCAGAGGAGCTGGTGCTGCGGTCGCCGTAAAAACCACGATCGCTCTCTGTGAGAGCGACGGTCAGGCGACCGGCGAGCTCCACTGTCACGGTGAGATCGGTGCGTGTCCTCACGGTGCGTCAGTTCGCTGGTACCAGCCGTGGCTGGTGCCGGCGAACGGGGGGCGGGGGGGACCTCTTCCCAGCCTCAGCCCGTGGCCGGTCATGGACCGTCACGTCCGCAAACGGGTAGCCAGCTGCTCGCCGCGAGAGCGAGAGCTGGCCTGGTGAGAGTCGCGTGAGCGGCTGTCACCAGTCTTCCGCTCCGTGCCGTGAACCTGACGCTGAGCGGACTCAGAGGTCTGGTTCCTGGCTGCACGGTCGCTGGTAGGCGACCGTACACTCGGTACCTCTCGCGAACGAGCGGCCGAGCCGGACCCTGCTGCTGTGTGGCCGACCACTGACAGCAGGTGAGGAAGTGCCGGTGTTAGCCGGCACCCCTCTGGTCCCCGTAGTCTTCTTCCTTGCGGGAGAAGAGACGGGTCCTGCTCCCGAAGGAGCAGGGCGACCAGCGGAAGAACCCCCCGTCTCACCAGAGCGAGACGGGCCCTTAGAAGTTCCCGAAGGAGACTTCTTAGGGGGGGGGAGGCGACCTTCTTCTTCTTCGGCGGGGGAGCCTTAGAAGAAGAAGGGGAAGAGGCGGCAGACGACGACGACGACGAAGAAGACGACGACGACACCTTCCTCCTCTTCTTCTTCTTCTTCGTCAACCTCCTCAGGACCGACGTCAGATCTGTCATCCAGGACGGAGCCGGGGCTGCTGTTGCCGAAGCAACAGGGCCCGGACGTACCTGTCCGAACAGACCAGCATCGGAGCAGCGGCGCCAGGAACAGGAACCAACAAAATCAGCAGGTGCGAACATCACAGGAACGGCAGACGAGACAGCAGGAGCAGATACAGGTACAGCAGCGGTGGTCACGGCAGGTACGGCAGACTGTGTGGGCGGTACAGGTGGTCGAACCAGCGGCACAGACATCCTAGGTACCGGTGGGAGGTCCAGGGGCGAGCTCTTCGGGCACATGAAGTCCGGTCGCGGCAGCACGGCAAACCCAGGTGGCGGCATCACACTCCCCCGAGTTACGCGATCTGGCCCTGCACCGATGTAGTGGGTGTTACAGAGACCGCGTGCTGGGTGTACACCAGGTGAGGAGGTGAAGCATAGCCAGGGGTTGTAAGGGTCGTGGTGGTGGTCGTGACCGTTGCATGGGTGACCGCCACGGAGCCAGCGAGATGATAGAGCAGCCCCTGGACACTCGGCACGCCCTGCAGCCCCAACGATGTCCACACCTGTCCGAGGTCATCCTTCGCGGCAACCGCACCTGAGGAGGCAAAAGTCGGGTGGTTAGAAGGATCCTCTACCCGTTCGCGCGAAGACGAACGGATAGAGGACCCAGAGTACAACTCTACGTCAGGGTATCTAGCGCCCTCCTCCACACTCGACACGTCAGGAGAGGAGAAGGACCTAGACACACCCCCCCCGAAGGGAAGGCGCGAGACGTGGAAGTTGAGCGGGCGGCAGGAAAGAAGACGAAGTGTCCGTCACCAAAGGAGTCGCGGGGAGAGCTTTCCGACGACTCCTCTGCAGGCCTTCGCTTCTTCCTGCCCTCATACAAAGTCCCACTGCGCCTCCGACCAATCAATACACACATCACAGGGCTCGGCTCGGGTGCATTCGCGCCCCCGACACCGAGCACACAAAATATGAGGGTCAATCTCCGGGAACGATCTGAACTTCCCGCATTTACCGCCCTTCGATACCGGGCAAAGTCTCCGTGGGGTAGCGAGGCGAGGAGATTCCATCATAATCAAATTGAAGGCAGCAATTAATATGAAAAAAGAGAATAATTGTACTTACAATAACTCTTTCATACACAATTACAACCAAATACTCAGAAAGCAAACGACGAGAGAGCGGGCAGAGAGCGTCGAACAACACGTCCATCCACTGCGAGGCCGAAAGCAAAAGTGATTTGTTTACCTCCCAGTCGCGCGCGCGCGCCTGTCGGACAAGCAGTTAACTACCGAACCCCTTGTTCGAAAGCTTACGACCTATCCAGCTGCCGCTAGTACCTTCCTATTGTAAAGACCGAAGGTTTGTATGCCGTGTCGGAACAAAAAAATATTTCTGGGTTAATTATGTACGGTTAAAAACTGCCATTTCATTATAACATGGCTGTAAGCCTGGCTATCTGCTACTCTGCCTTTGTCTAAATTATTTTAAGACTTGACTCTTGCTTAAACTTTCCATTTTTTGTTATTAGAATAAATATTTTCTCACATAATACTGGACAAAAGGCTACTGCATGCTAATGTGACTTGTAGGTTGTCTCCTGTTAATTACAGTCTTTTCTCTTTCATTCCACAAGACTTCAAAAAGTAAAAATTGTAATTCTAGGGGACACAGGAGAAGGACCAGGTGCATATAGGTATGGACACACTTAGCAAACCTCAGCTGCTTTATCTAATGAAACCTAACTATTGTAAGTCAATACTCAACTTCCATACTGTGTAAAATGTTTTCATTAAAATAAAACATGGCTCCAAAAATACAAGGTAGAAAAGGCCTTGAAAATGTAGCTATATAAACATTAGATCTTAAGCTACCTGATGCAAGGGCATCACCAAAATACAGTTTAGCTTCTCTAAACTTACAAATTGTATAGTATACTGTACATTTATTTATGCAGTATATATGTATTCTAATCATAAACTCTAAAAGAAAGGGTACACTGTGGGGAAAAAGCTGTATCATGGTAAAACTTATTTTTATTTTCGTTTTTAACAATAGATATAAAAATTATTTGAAGTTTGCAGTTATTACTGTTATAAGTATTCAGTAATCTTAGTCACTTATCTTACATTTAAAATATGAACTCCTGCAAACTCTATTAATAGAGTAGTACTGTCAGCTAGTTATAGCACAGAGACCAATTTAAGAACTAAATATAACATTTGTAACTTGTTTAGTTACTATTATCTGTTTGACGAATAGTACTCATGGCTTTGTGGTGGTATACAGAAAACTTTGGTTGGCACTATCTGTGTACCATAATTTCATAATGATGTTACAAACTCCAGCTAAAATCATGTCTGGTTTTAAGAAATTAAGAAAATTTTCTCAGAATCCCAGTTTTTACTTGATCCAGTAACTGTATTGAATTAAAAGGTAAGTCATATAAAAAATTAAGAATTTTAACTCAGTGGTCTGGTTAAAGTAATTTAATTAGCAAATTAGTCATATTGCCTTACCTGCTTGTGTCTTAATGAAGCTAACCTACATTAGATGATGATATTTTGGTCATCTGCCTCACCTTTCCGTCAAGAAGCAACCCAAAGATTTATGGTTACACTATAATGTTCTAGGATGAGTTAGTATGTATTTCTGTAACTGTCCATGCCGCACTTTAATACTTCATATTTTATTGATTGTTATGGATTACACATGTGAAGTATTTTCATCAGCTTACCCAGTGGTTTGGGCAATTTTCATCATTCATTATAATAGCGTGGAGCGAGTGAATATCCGCAGACTGCCGATTTTCAGGGGAAAAAACTTTTCTACTTTTATCTTGTTCTATGTCAAATTTCAGATTACTACTGTGGCCCTCAAGCTCAGTAACTACTGGTTTGTGTGCAAAATGGGTGTCTGCTTTGTCCCTGATTTAAAAAGAAAAACTTAATATTCGCAGAAAAGACATGAACAAAAGATGGTGAATGTCTGTCTTCGATCAGTGTGAATGCAGCCCGGTAGCTAACTAGTGGTCTGCAGTTTTAGCATGTTTCATACATAGGCTATTTGATTAATTTTTTATTATTATTTTTTTTTACAAACTGCTCTTATTTGTATTATTCCTACTCTATAGCACCCATACGGGGCTAATGCCGTCAGCGCACCTTATGTAGTTTACTGGAGGCATTATCAAAGGTTTTTTGCATCCCTACAGCTCTTAGCTTTACCCACTTTTTAGCTTTTTATTTTACCTCTATTCCGCCTCTTTTCTTCCAACTTGCTGTTCAACCATCGGACCCCCACTTTCCATTAGCTGTCTCATGAGCTGAATGGCTGTAAGTTGCCCTTGTTTGACTTTATAGCCAAATGTAGTTTGTGCATGCATCCGCGGAAAGCAGTTACAACTCCTAAAATACGACTCTAAATAATAAATTACATAGATTGAAAGTTGTTCAGTATGGCGAAATCTACCCGAAAAGTCACTTACCTCATCATATTACGCCAATTTACCATCCGACAAATTTTTTCGGTGGAATGTAACTTTTTCTACATGGCATGGATTAACTACGTTCCCGAAATCCAATAATCAACATTAATTCGTAAAGGTCACTTTTTCCTTTGAAAATCGACGTTCCGCAGATACCTATATTTTTCCCTTGAAAATTGGTGGTCCGCTGATATTCATCGACTTCATTTTATTATTTATGTTCCTAGCTATCTACTAGTTCCTCATTAGAAGAGTGGTTTTTGCGCTTGGCTACCAATCCGGTGGTCAGAAGTTCAATTCTCGGCTCGGCCAACGCGGAATCAGAGGAATTTATTTGTGGTGATAGAAATTCATTTCTCTAAATAATGTGGTTCAGATCCCACAATAAGCTGTAGCTACCTAGTAGGTCCTGTTGCTAGGTGACCAATTGGTTCCTAGCCACGTAAAAATTCTAGTAATCCTTCGGGCCAGCTCTAGAAATATTAATCTGGTCAGTGGTCTGGTAAAATTAAGATTTTAAGTAACATTTATTCGGACGACTGTAATTAACCCCCCCGGGGCCAGTACTAAACACGGCGAAATAGTACATTGGACGGCCCCTAATCCCTAGTGGATGTCGTATCCGTGGTTACGTTCCTTGCAGTCTGTGCGGACTGCTTCTGTAGAAATACCTCGATTGGCCCTAGCCCTAGTACCTAGGTACCTAGGTAGCCTATGTACTATAGGTATAAAAAAAAATTTTACGACATTACCTACCTGCCTACCTAAGGTGGGTACTAGGCTACCTAGGTAGTAGCCTAGGTAGTACCTACGGCCATGACATGTTCATATTCCATTGTTACACTCTCTAAAGTCTTAGCTCTGTTGTGGCTACATTTCACAAGGGAATTTTTTCACAAGTTCAAGCCTGACTAGACCTCTTCCTACAGCCTGGAATTAGGTAATTGGGCTTGGCTGTTACCTAGGTCTTGTGCCTAGTTTACACTACCTTAGTCTGAATGTGAAATACTAGGAGGTGAGTCAGCCAAAAATGACCATAAGCAATAAAAAAACAGACATTTAATTGTAATGTAATAGTTCCAATCGCCTTACCTATAGTGCTGTAGTTTTTACGTAGATAACATCACTTAATGTGACGTAATTTGCAACATATATTTACATTTGTCACAGAATGTAGACTACAGTAGGAGGAATAGAAGCCTTTGTAACAGCTCCTGAATCCTGACTCGCCTAATTTGCGCGGTTTTTGTATTCACTAGTGTTTGAATTTTGTTTTCTTGCATGTACCGCATCAATTTTTCTTATTTATCTTAATCTTTCAATTTCATCTCTCCTCATTCATTAAAAAGAAGAAAGATTTTTGCCTCTGCCAAGAAGGTTGTGTCATTAGGTTCCTTATGGTGGTTGCCTGCCTCCCTGTCTTTGCAGTATACGAAAACTAAAGGACGAATTTTGGCAAGGAAAACATCCACTAGGTGACCCTCTCAGTGCTTTAACAGTTAAGAGGAACTGGTCAAAGGCAAAGGTCATTTTTAGGGGATTAAATACTTCGTAGTTGGTTATACATTTGTAATCCACCGCATACTGAGATATTATAACAGCTAATTACAAACATTTCCAGTATTTGTGCATTATTATTATTATTATTATTATTATTATTATTATTATTATTATTATTATTATTATTATTATTATTATTATTATTATTATTATTATTATTATTATTATTATTATTATTATTATTATTATTATTATCATTATCATTATCATTATCATGATCATTATCATTATTATTTATTATTATTATTATTATTATTATTATTATTATTATTATTATTATTATATTATTATTATTAACCTAGCAGCAACCCTTGTTAGAAAAGCAGGGTGCTAAATAAGGATATTTTTAGAATCATCTTTCGTATGAATATGAAAAAAAGTTTCCCGAAAATAAAAATACAGGAACTATTTACATTACGGAAGAAACAATAAAAGAGAATTAAGGAAAAACAAGGGTAAACAAGAAAGCCTAAAAGAAACTTAGGTGCCGTTGTAACGGTAACACTACCATAGCCAAACCTAGTACTACTACTGTTAAGCTGAACTAATTGGACATTTCTGCAGAAAGCCAGAAACATGTCTTTGCAGTTAGTGAGGAGGATTTTATTTAGACCGGCTATATACAGGTATATGATTTGTAAAATCCAAATATAGGTGGAATTGATTTAATTGCAAGGAGATATTGGGATATTGATTTAATTGCAAGGGGATATTGGGAAATAGCTAAACCCAAGTTTAGCTAATCTTGTGATTAGCTAAACTTGATAGTAGTCGTTGGCCTGCTGCAGGCAATGCGGTGTTTTACCCTAGTTTTGGCCTGATTCTTTTCAAACAAAGCACATTTATTCTGAGGGCTAGTAGTAGGCAGGCAAATACCTAGGTAGGTCCTATTCTTTATGTAATCCCTTAAATGTATGCATAGGCTATAAAGTTTTATTTCAACAGTGTTCTAAAGCTATCCTAGCCTAGCTTACCTAGTATATCAAAGTAGGCCCTGCGTCCGGTACCTAGCTAGGGTATTGCATCGATGTGCAGGCACTTGCACGGACTAATGAGCCACTTTTCACTTGATAGCCTATTTAGCTAATCAGTGAAAAAAAAATATAATTCAATAGGGTAAAACACTGCGTGCACTGGCCAACTTACTGACTACCATGGCTAGACCACCTTCCGAAAAAGTACTTTTAACGCGTCCTGACACCGGAGGTGGTCATCAGTCACAAGTTGTTGTTGGTGAGAGAAGGAGCTAAAGACCTCTACTCTCCTTTTGAAGTAAGTATTTTCTCCAAAGTTAGAAATTAGCTAAGGCCATATTTTAAGATTTAAACAGAGGGTAATGAAAAGGGTGGCCAATGCAGTGCCCACACCACCAAAACGCTTTCAAAATTTTTACTTACAATTCGGAATATTTAGAAGATTGACTCCATGTCGATGTTTGCGGAGTTGCTTGTGTCAATAAACTTCCCATTTCCTGTGCTAAATCCGCACACCACTTGTACCCATAGACGCTGGGGCACTTTCATCACAACAATCGTACACCCGACCCCTAATTATACTTATCGAAGGGGACTACGGCATTCTTTGCGGCGTTTCGCGCTCTTCAATTGTTTATATGTGTCGTCAATTGGTATGTGTTTACCCTCCAAACTGGTTATGAGACTTACACAAAACTGGGGAAATATGTGAAATTAGCATATCTTTATAGTATATATACATATTACAGCAATTTTATGATTACTGCATTACTATGACAACTAGAATTCATGGAAACAGTTTGTAAATGCATTGGCGTATGTGTAACGCTCCACTAGATTGGCAACGATGAGTTATTTTTCCTCGCGTCGTCTGCTCGTAAGTATACATCCGAAATATTTGTAATTTTTTGGGGTTAATTTGGTTGCAAAAAAGGGATAATAGACATGAATTAAATAAATATTTTGAAGTAAAGTTAAACTAAATAATGAGTAAAGTAAACAATTAAGGGAATAAAGCTTTGCACCCATAATCAGTGTTGTCGTCTGCTGCTCGTAACTGTGTTTGCGGAGTGATTACTAAGGAACCAGGAACAGCAACGTGGTTCAAGTGCAGTGTGGAGTGAATTAAGACCAAAATATGTATAATTACAATCAAATAAGCACTGTGGAGTTTCAGTTGTGATGGCAGTAAGGATAAAACCACCGATTACAAGGTAAAAATGAATTCAGTTCAAACCATGACCCCGGGAATAAAAAGTTTCATACTTTCACTAATATAGGCAACAAAATGTTGTTTCATTGTGCTGATTACAACTGCAATCTTGAGTAAGATCAATAAACGTTACATATATACGCTAACATTGTTCTAATGAGCGCTGGGAAAGATGGTGGATTGTCCGTGGTTAGACAGGCCAGCCTCACGATTGCCGCCATATTGAATTTCAAAACTGCCTTGAAAACATATTTTACGAAAAGCGTCACATGCTTATTTTAGTTGTATGGGGCTTTCATATATCACATTATGTTGACGAAACTTCCATCTTTTGAATGGTATGCTTAAAGTTGTAATTGTATTCTTGTTTCACCAATTAAATATCGAGTGAATAAGGCCTGGCCAGCGTGATGATGATGGATCGTCCGTGATTGTTTACCCTATTTAAGCATACCATTCAAAAGATTGAAGTTTCGTCAACAAAACAAGATGTATATGAAACCACCATACAAACTAAAATAAGCATGTGAGGTCTTTGTAAAATATGTTTTTAAGGCAGGTTTTTAATCCAATATGGCGTGATATCGTCTCACGGACACCAGGCATACACTGGCGGACATGTCTTTCCCAGCGCTCATTTGAACAATTATTTGCTTATCTATGTAACGTTTATTGCTTTTACTCAATATTGCAGTTGTAATCAGCACAATAAAACAACATTTTGTTGCCTATATTAGTGAAAGTATGAGACGTCTTATTCCCGCGATCTTGTTTTGAACTGAAATGCATTTTTACTTTGTGATCAGTGGATTAGGGTAAGTTAGGTTAGTGTGGTTCTTTATATGATAGATTTCCTTAGCCAAACCCTTCTCAAACGTATGGTTCCCCAATGACTTTTGTATTCATGGAACAGTTTCTTTTGTCCTTGTGTAATTGTTACTTAGAAATACTGTAAACCAAAAATTGTTTACAGTAAACTGCCGATTAAGGGTGCCTCTAGATTAAGAAAGTAACAAGCCATACAATGAAATTTCTGTAGGTTTTAACAGATATGGTTATGTTATCCATAACATGGGTCACTCCTGCAAAGTGATTGCAAGGCCATCAGCTGTCTTGTGGCTGCTGTGTATGCATAGGTTGGTTACCTTTGATCCATGAGAACTGCTATTCCAAGCCACCAACCATTTTGTGGCTACAACATATGCATGGGTTGTGTCACATTTACCTAAAATAGTATTTGATTCAGTTTCAAGGCTAACTTATACAGCCAAACTTCGAGTCATGGAGAAGGTAACCCCAGGCAGTTTGGAATTCTCCCTTTTGAGCTGTTACCATGAACATAACCAGTGTAGTGACATTTTGCTCTTATTGATAAGTGAATAGTCCCTGATTATTAGAATTATTATAATATACACTTCTTCTTCAGAAGAAGAATCCATGAATATGTGCCAGGTTTCACGTTTGTAGATATAGTTGCTACCCACCCTTTACCCACTTCCTTTATCCCCCATCAAAGTCAATGATAATCTTACCACCCAATATCCTGTAAGTTCTTTTGTGAACAATATTAGTTTAGGGTTAGGTTAAGGGATAGGTTGGTTAGTATGCATCAGTGTTAAAATATGGATGGATGTGGGCAGTCGCAGAGGTGCAAAGCCCTCTTAGCTAGGTCAGGGCACAATGCCCCAGGTCTGGGTAGGGTAGTATGCATCCATGTTAAAATAGAGAAGGATGGGATGGTCCTCAGGGTGAAGCCCCTCTTGCTTGATCAGGGCATGGTGCCATAGGTCGGGTTAGGTTTTGAAAGGCTAAGTTAGGATGGATACTTGTTGAAAAATGCTTTTTGTTTGCTTTTCCAGTGGCCATTAATTTACCAAAATGACCTCTTTTGGCAGATTTTCAGTAGATGAGTTATGGAAACTGGCCTCGCAAATTTGTTACGTTAATCATAATTGTGTTGATTCCCTTTGTATTGCTGTCAAGTAGGGGATGTATTGCTGTCAGGTAGGGGAGGATGTTAGAAAGCTCTTTTCTATATTCTTCCCATGTTTATGGGTGATTATAGAATGGCTAAAGTTCCTCAAAGTAGTGAAACTACTGAATATTCATTGTTAATATACTTTACGATAATACTTTTTATTTTCAGATATGGCCACAATTATCAGAATCGACCACTATGCTCAGTACCGCCAGATAATGCTCCAGGGAGTAAAGACCCTCCTGGTGATAAAAAGGAATTGGACTTGAAGAAAGTTCAAGAAAGGGAAGCACAACGTAGTGGTAGTAAACCTTCAGAACCTTTAGAAAATACAGCAGAATTGCAGCAGAAAACTGAAGCGTCTGTGGAGCAACAGGGTAAAGAATCAAAGGAAGTTGAAGAAATTAAACTTGATACACAGCAGATATCTGAATTGGGGAAGCTTGGAAAAACAGAATTAGACCCTCAACAAATTCCTGAAGCTTCAGTGGAGCAACATGTCAGTGACTCTAAAAAATTTGAAGAGGTTAAAATTGAAGCCCAACAAAGCCTGGAACCTTCCGTGGAGCAACATGTCAGTGAATCTAAAAAACTTGAAGAGGTTAAAATTGAAGCACAACAAAGCCCTGAACCTTCTATGGAGCAACATGTCAGTGGATCGGAGAAACTTGAAATGAAAGTTGAAACCCAACATAGCACTGGACATGTGGAGGAAATGAAAGTGGAAGCCCAACAGAACATTGAACCTTCTGTGAAGGAACAGGCTAATAAATCAGAGACACCAGAAAAAAGTAAAGTAGAAGCTTTGCAGAATGTTGAATCTCCTTTGGAGCAAACTGACACTGTACCCACTGTAAGTGTTGAAGATGAGAAGCGAGCAGCAGCAAAGAAAAAACTGAATGATCTATTGATATCCTTAGCAACAGTAAGTAATTATTGACTGTTTTCTTAACAGGAATTTTGCAAATTTAGAAAGTTCATTCACCAATACGTGTATATATATTTAACTCATGCTTAAACTGCCTCTTGCATTTGTTCCAGTTTATAGAGTAGGGTAAAGGACAAAAAATTTTCACAGATTTCATAAACTCAAGGCACTGTCATGTTGGATCTCTCTCTCTCTCTCTCTCTCTCTCTCTCTCTCTCTCTCTCTCTCTCTCTCTCTCTCTCTCTCTCTCTCTCTCTCTCATGCTATTCTTCTGGTAACACACTCATAAATTGTGTGTAACCTGACTAAGGTTGAACTTTGTATGGTAATTACTGTACGTAATTGCTTGAATAAGTAGAAACTTGGGCTAAAGGAATAACTGTAATTTGGGTGTTATGTAGATGTGAAGGAAGGATCAAGTTTATAAACCTGTAGTACTTTTTAAAATGTGCCAGTACTTACAGCTACAATAACAAAAACTGTATATGTACAGTATAGCATCATGGGAGATACCAGTAGATTAGCACTGTATTGTACATTTCAAAGGGTTATATACTTCTAGAAGAGTAGCATATTGGTGCAAGAAGAACACTGCAAATTTTTAATGTAGGAAAGTATTTGCTGGATGGGTGAATATAACAAATGGTATGAGTGGAGTGATGGCACAGCTTAATTGTGTACTATATATCTCATGATTTGGAACTCATTGATGCTGGCCTACAGCTGAAAAGACTTGTAATTTTTGTGTGTCATTTTAGAATTATGTATGTAAAACTTATACAGTTCAGGTAATGTACTTCTGCTGGACTTCCTTCTGTTGATATACTGAACGCTTATTATTGATTTTAGACAGATCCCGTACCAGTTGAACCAATTTCAAGAATACAGTTATCCAGACCAAAAGCTAGACCTAAGCCAGCCAAGAAAAAGAAGGAGGCGATGAAAGAAAAAGATGCAGTCCCTGCATCAGAGCCATCTATGGAAACTCAAATTGGTAATTGTCATGTGTTTATGTTTTTATATGTATAGAATTATCAAAAATTAACTTGGAAGATCTGTTTATGGTGAACTGTGAGCTAGAAACTACTAGAGGAAAATTTATAGAAAATCTAGCACATTTTGAACTTCTCATTCTTATAGTAGTCAGTTTCTTTCTCATTAACAAAATTATTGGGAAATTGTCTCCATAAAATACTGGAAACATTTTAGTAGTACTTTATATATCTTTTGCAATTTCATCAGCTATTGTCTTTGTATGTTATCTAGCAAAGGACAGTATATTACCTGTATGACTTGCCAGAAACCATAGTTAGTCGTTTTGAAAGTTTTATCCCTTCATATGAAAAACAGTGGTTGTTTTTGTTTCATCTTTTTGGAAACCTTATCAATTCTAGTCAGCATAGTATAATGAAATTAGACCTTTTGCTTTCATGAGCATCACCTTGTATGATGAATTTCATTAAGAGATCTCCAGCTCAAGAATTAATAGTATATCTTAAAGCAAAGAACTAAATTTGAAGTGGGTTCTTGTTTCCAGCAATGATTACAGGTTTGAATTATTTTAGTAATTTAGATCATTTAGTTGGCAAATATCTCTGTAATATGATAAATTAATTTTCATATATTTATATAAGACAATAAATCTGTTGTTACTGCTGTACTAGGATGTGTAATGGATCATAAAAAAAAATGTATTCTGAATTTTCTTTGGATTAATCTTGTTTCAGAACCTGAACTGGTTGAGGCTGCTAGAGATGTTGCTGAGAGTTTGGGTGGTGATGTGAAGACCACAGAATCAGAACTTTTGTCAACTCTTAGGTCTCATGCTGCTGAATCCTCAATGGAGGAAAAACAAAGCATTGATCTCAGGTTAGTAAAACACTGCTCCATGTTTTGTAAGTAACAGAAGGAAATAACAGAGTGAGAAGTAAAGGTTGAAACTCGGCTAAAATTGAGAGGAGGAATTTTGCATAAATACGAAGGGAAGAATGTGTGCTGGGTGTGGTTAAGGTAATTTTGTTCATCAGAAGTAATCTGGTGTACTGTAGTATTGGTATTTTGATAGCATTTGGAACTGGCATTGGAGTTTTGCATTAGTATTAGATCTAAATCTAAATAATTTGATGAGGTTGAGAAAAATGAAATAGAAATACATTTTATGAGTGTATATCACTTATTTTCAATTTTCTTTATTAAGTTAGTTAATTAAAGTGCTGCATAGATGGAAACATTATTATAAAATTATTTGCTGCCAAAAATGATAAACTCTATATGTTCCCCTTTTGTTTCTTAGTGAGCTTTTTGTTGGGATGAAAGTGGAAAGAAGTAAGAGCACCCCTGTGGTGGAACGACAACAATATGGCAGGTATGACCGAGACCCATCCACCCCACAACAGAGATCAGTTGAGGAAGAATCTCGATACAGAAGATCCTGGTCATCCCAACAAAGCCGATCAAGGTAACTTATATAAAGAAGAAAGCCTGGAGATAATTTATTAACTTTTTCAAGTGTTGATGTCGTTATGATAAGTTATAAGAATAATGAAATACCAGGCCTTGTGTTTCATGTTGTAATGAGTCTTGTGTGTTTTAGATAGTTTGTCATGTCTGAGAGTTTTGTTGGGAGAGTACAGAAACATTTTTGATTTTTCACACATTTATGATATTTATCACCTGTTTGAAAACTGGTTTTTCCATTTTAAATGGACTGCATGTAGTTTAGGTGGGATTGTTAAGTTCATGGCCCATTTAAAGAGGATGAATATAGTACTGTATTTTGTGTATAATGTTTGTTATTAAGTTAGTTTTGCAAGTTGTTTTCTGTTCAAGAGAACTACATTATTTAGGAGTTTTGTTATCACTTGTACTACCTACATCCTCGTATTTGTTGCATGTTTTGCAGCTGTGCAGAGATAGCTAGAAATCGCTTTCACATTTTGAAAAATGTATAAATATAGTTCCCTATTCCTTGAATTTATAGCTTCTCGTAGGTTTTATATGTGTTCGTGTTTTTAATTTTCAGGGACCCTATTAATGTTGATTTGATGAATGGTAAAAAGCTGGGAATATTTGACATGGCTAAGTTAGAAGAAGTCAAGTCAAGAGATGAAGGATCCATCATTGGCGAGTCAGTTTTACGTGTATGGGAGGCAGTTCATCAACGAGAATTACAGCTCAGCATCACTCACCCACCAACCAATGCCTTTGTGGAAATGATTCAGTGGACTAAGCAAGGGAAACTTTGGACATTCCCCATTGATAATGAAATTGGTCAGTATATATCTTTCAAATATTGCAGTTGCCTTTTGTCTCTTTTTATTTTTCTGTCATTGAGGTGTGATCCTTGAATCAATCCTGTGAGAGGAAAATAAAACTTTAACACTGGTCTGGTTAAATAATATTTTGTTCATGACACTTACCTGCCAGATATATATATATAGCTGTATTCTCTGACGACCGACAGAATTTCAAAACTCCCGGCAAACGCAGTGGTCGGCTAGGTGGTTAGTACCCATTCCCGCCGCTGGGAGGCGGATACCGGGAACCATTCCCATTTTCTATTCAGATTTTCTTCTGTCGCCGGTTGGTAAACATCTGTTTACAGACCTCCGCTTAGGATTTCGAAAACTTCATTTGTCACTTGAGTATTTGGATTGTCTTTTGGTTTCGGACTTGGCTTAGTGATTTGGCATACGCTATTGTGGTTTGGATTTTGATTTTGGCTTTGATTTTTCTTAGAATTGAGATGTCTGGATCTAGTTCTACTAGTTTCAGGGTGTGTGGTGTAGAAGAATGTAAGGTGAGGCTACCAAAAGCCTCGGTAGATCCTCACACAGTGTGTGTGAATTGTAGAGGGCATGTTTGCTTGTTGGATGATAGGTGTAAAGAATGTGAAGGGTTAACTGATGTCGAATGGAAGGCGTATGAATCTTACATTCGTAGACTTGAGCGTGACAGAATTAGGAGGTCTTCTTCCAGGAGTGCTTCTGTTAAAAGTCAAAGTAAAGTTGCTCAATCTAACATAAATGTAGAAAATGCTACGCATAACCCTATAATTTCTCCTTCAGATAATAAAGTGATTGTTACCGAAGGGGAATGCCCTTTCTACCATTTTGGAATCGATTCGGAACCTTGAATCGAAAATGAAAGTGCTACAATCTAATGTGCAAAAGTGTAGTGATAATGTTAGTGCCCCTAGTGAAGTGGAGGGGGCGTCAGATCGGTCCTATAATGCCTCCAGGTTGAGACCTCTGTCGGACTCCCAGAATACAGGGAATGGACATGTCGAAGGCCGAAGGAGGGTTACGGGAATTAAACACCGGTCTGGCGTCCCTTCGGCAGATCCTGAAGACGCATCCCAGGCTGCCAAAGATCGCGCGCAAGCTCGAATCTTGAAGGAATGCTTCTCTTCCTCCGAGAACGTCCTCACCTCACCGTGGGTGGGAATCTCGGAAGACCTCTCCGACTGAGAGTGGTAAGGAAGACGTAAGGTGTCGCACAAGCAGCCATCGTCTTTCTCGCCCTCTTAGGAAAGGTCTTACGGAAGAGTGCGCAGCCTCTCCAAGTGAGAGTGGTAAGGAAGACGTAAGACGTCGCACTGGCGGCCATCGTCTTTCTTGCCCTCTTAGGAAAGGTATGATGGAAGAGGACGCTTCATCGGGAGATCGAGAGCGTCCTCCGCCTCGATTTACGATTCGGGTCTTCTCCGGAAGACTTCGAAGACAGTATCCCGCCACAAGAGATTTAGGACGCTTTCGGAGCATCCTGATTCGAGTCCGATGAGAGAAGGAAGAAGGCGTCCCTCGCCCATCTTCTTCTCAAAGGTTCATTCCATCATATGGTTCTTCACCATCAAAAAAGACTCGAAGCGATTCGTCAACAGTTGGATACGTTTTTCGCCAAGAAAGAGGAAAGATCACGTAGTCGTAAAAAAGATCTTTGGCTACCTGTCAAGAAATCTAGACGTTCTCCTGCGGCTTCTCTTTCGTTCTTCGTCTTCGTCTGATCCGTCGCCTTCTAGACCTCATCGACTCAATCAGGAACGCGCAAGCAGTCCTGCTGAGAGAGTCTCTAGAAGTATTGGCGGTAAAGAAAAAGACAATAGGTGCCGCACAGGCGGCCGCCGTCGTCTTTTCCCAGAGTCGAAGAACGTTCAGAAGGATCGCTCAGAAATAAAATTGGGAGGAATTGATCTTGACTTACAGGAAGAGATTATTCAAACAAAAACGCTTTGCTAACCAGGACGCTCGTAAGGACGCTTCTCGGGACGCTCGGGGTCGGAAACGTCGGCTGGAGAGACTTCAGACGCACGATATAGTTCAGAAGAAGGGATATGAAGATGAATATGAGGACGTTTTTGAGGACGCGAGGCGTAGTGCTAGTAAGGACGCTCGTCGTCCTTCATATCAGTACGCGTTCCAGGACGCAAATGAGGACGCTTTCCAGGACGCAAATGAGGACGCTTTCCAGGACGCAAATGAGGACGCTTTCCAGGACGCAAATGAGGATGCTTCTGAGGGCGCTAGGCGTCCGATGCATAAAGTCACCCTGAGAAGAAAAAGACAGGTCGCTAGTCAGAAGATTAAGCTCCCATATGCTTCAAAAGGTAGTAGGAACTACAATATCAGTGCTCGTCAAGAGAAATCGTATGACGTCAGTTTGGAAAATTCAGAGAGAAAGTCAAGGTTAGGAGAGCATAGCAAACTCTCCTCTTCAAAATGATTCAAACACAAAACCTACGGTTCGAAAGGGAGGTGAAACTTTGGTTTCTTCTCGTTCAATGCAGAATAAGGCTATGTCTCCATTAGAAAATAAATTGTCAAGCGAGGCTGTTTCAGGAGAGGAGGAGGATCCTACAATCTCATCCTCTGTGGATTATAAGACTTTGACTCGTCTTTTAAAAGATTTGTTTCCCGAGAAGTTCCGAGCTCCAGTTCCTCTCTCTCCACCTTCGCACTAACCTCTTCGAAGGCAAGGAAGACTCCAAATTTTGTCAAAATGGCCACCTCGCTCTCGACTAAAAGGGCTTTTAAAAGAAATCCATGATTGGATGGAATCCAAAAAGACAAAGGGAAAGACTTCTTTTGCACTTCCCCCCCCCACAAGCTTAGTGGAAGATCGGGGAAGTGGTACGAGACAGAAGAGGAAGCAGGTTTGAGAATCCCCGCTTCCGCACAAGGGATTTCGCCAACTTAGTGGAAGCTCCTAGAAGATCTTACCTGGCATCAGCGAAGGTTTCGTGGACAAATGTCGGAGATAGATCACCATCTCAAAGGCCTTTATAAAACTTTGGAAGTTTTTTTTAACTTTCTAGATTGGTGTTTGGGTGTCTTGGATGTTCAGTCTAGAAGCCCAGATTCCATCTCATTGGAGGACTTAGCGAGTATTTTGTCATGCATGGACAGAGCAGTAAGAGATGGCTCCCGACGAACTGGCATCACATTTTGCGTCGGGAGTTGAAGAAACGCGCACTCTTCTGTAGCTTCACAGCTAAGTCATTGTCGCCAGCGCAAAAAGCAGAATTGTTGTTCGCTCCCCTTTTCTGCTCATCTTTTTCCACAATCGATGGTAAAGGATTATCAGTAAATCTCCAAGAACGAGCGACGCAGGACTTATTGTCTCGGTCTTCGAAACGTCCTGCTGGATCAGACGTCTTCAAGAACCACGCAAGCTTCTAGGAAGAATTATAAGCCCTTTCGTGGAAGAGCTCTTCAAGAGCTGCTGCTCGAGGGAGGAGTTTCCCTAGGGCAGAGCCCCCCTCAAAAAACAAAAAACCAGGGGAAAGAAATGACTTTTCAGCCCTCCAGACACCAGTCGGGGCGAGACTCGCTCTATTCGCCGAAGCATGGAGGATAAGAGGGGCGAACTCTTGGTCACTCGAAGTGATCGAGAAAGGTTACAAAATCCCGTTTCTATCGAAACCACCATTAAGCATAGAACCAATAGACCTTTCGTCCCTCTTATCAGGATTCAAAGCAACAGATTCTTATTAGACCTTTTGGATCAGATGTTGGAAAAGAGAGCAGTAGAAAGAGTCGTGTCACGGAACTCTCCAGGCTTCTCAAACAGGCTTTTCCTTGTTCCGAAGCACTCGGGAGGATGGAGACCTGTCCTAGACGTAAGCAGGCTGAATCTTTTTGTAAGGAAAATAAAATTCAAGATGGAAACTGCACAGTCTGTTTTAGCTTCCCTGAGACCAGGAGATTGGATGGTGTCCTTGGATCTCCAAGATGCCTATTTCCATGTTCCGATACATCCTCGGTCCAGAAGTTCCTCAGATTCGTTCTGAAAGGACAGGTCTTCCAATTCAGAGCTCTCTGTTTCGGGCTGAGTACAGCCCCTATGATATTCACGCTTCTGATGCGAAATGTAGCAAGATGGCTCCATCTCTCAAAGATAAGAGTCTCACTCTATTTAGACGATTGGCTGATCCGGTCCACGTCAAAGGAAACAGTGTCTGGAGGACTACATACGACATTACAGCTGACGAAAGACCTGGGCCTTATGGTCAACTTCGAGAAGTCCCATCTGATTCCCACACAGTCCATCGTGTATCTGGGATTCAGATGGATTCAGTGGCTTTTCAAGCATTTCAATCCATAGAACGTCAGCTAAAATGCTTAGAGAAAGTATCGGTCTTCTTAGAGAAGGAAATATGCTCGGCGAGGGAATGGATGAGTCTGCTGGGGACCATTTCCTCGCTGGAGAAATTTGTTTCTCTGGGAAGGCTGCACCTCAGACAGCTTCAGTTTTTCCTAGCAGACAACTGGAAGAACAAGAAAGACCTAGACGAGATTTTGAGAATCCCTCAATCGATCAAAGAGCATTTGAAGTGGTGGTCCGATCCCGTCAAGCTATCGGAAGGGATGTCCCTCAAAGTTCTGAGCCCAGACCTAGTGTTGTTCTCAGACGCGTCCATGACGGGCTGGGGAGGGCAACACTGGGGGAGGAAGAAGTGTCAGGCCTCTGGAGAGGGGAACAGAGGTCCTGGCACATAAACCTCAAGGAGCTAGAGGCGATTCGTTTGGCACTTCAATGCTTCGAGTCAAGGATTGTGGGACGAATTGTACAAGTCAACTCGGACAACACCACGGCGCTCGCATATCTCAAAAAACAGGGAGGAACTCTATCTCGTCCCTGTTCAGGATAACGAGGGAAATCTTACTTTGGGCGAAGCTGAGAAATGTAACGATTCTAACGAGGTTCGTTTCAGGACAGCAGAACGTTCGTGCGGATCTCCTCAGCCGTCAACATCAAATGCTTCCAAACGAATGGACTCTCCATCCAGAGATCTGCAAGTTGTGGAAACTTTGGGGACGCCCACTGGTAGACCTCTTCGCGACAGCAAAAACGAAGAGGCTTCCTATTTACTGCTCTCCGGTTCTAGACCCAGGAGCAATAGCAATAGACGCCATGCTTTGGAATTTGGAAGGGGATGGATCTCTACGCCTTTCCTCCATTCAAACTCCTGGGAGAGGTAATAAGGAAGTTTGCGGCGTCGGAAGGAGCAAGAATGACGTTGATCGCCTCCCTTTTGGCCTGCAAGCGACTGGTTCACAGAGGCCATGTCATTTCTCGGTAGAATTTCCCAAGGACACTTTCCCCAGTAAAAAATCGAATCTACTCAGACAGCCCCACTTCGAGAGGTATCACGGAAACCTCTCGCTCTGAGTCTGACTGCATTCAGACTATCCAAAAGTTGGCCAGAGCGAGAGGTTTTTCAAGATCGGTGGCAAGAGCTATTGCCAGCGCTAGAAGAACATCTTCCCAAGCTGTCTACCAATCGAAGTGGGCTGTCTTCAGAGGTTGGTGTAGAAGGCAAAAATATTTCCTCCTCCATGACCTCTGTGAGCCAGATTGGCTGATTTTCTCTTACATCTTAGAGAGATAGACAAACTTTCAGTGTCAACGATTAAAGGCTACAAAAGTATGCTATCAACGGTCTTTCGACACAGAGGCTTGGATTTATCAAATGATAAAGATCTTCACGATCTATTGAGGTCTTTTGAAACATCAAAAGCTCCACGAGACAAGATTCCCTCATGGAATTTTAGATGTTGTCTTAAAGTTTTTAATGTCAGCCCCATTTGAACCTATGCACGCTGCCTCTTTGAAAGATGTAACTAGGAAAGCTATTTTCCTAACCGCTTTGGCAACAGCTAAGAGGGTTAGCGAAATCCAAGCTATGAGTAAACATGTGGGTTTCAGAGAACACAATGCAGTGTGTTCGCTGAGCCCCTCGTTCTTAGCGAAGAACGAAAACCCATCCAACCCCTGGCCTAAAAGCTTTGATATCAAGGGGTTATCAGAGTTCGTCCGGACGAGAGCCGAGAGAGTTTTGTGCCCTGTCAGAGCTCTCAAATTTTATCTGGAAAAGACCAAACAATCAAGTAGAGGCCCGTCAGACACCTGTGGTGTTCGGTCAGAGGCCGGAATTACCAATGTCTAAAAA
This sequence comes from Macrobrachium nipponense, assembly GCF_015104395.2. Taxonomy (NCBI): domain Eukaryota; kingdom Metazoa; phylum Arthropoda; class Malacostraca; order Decapoda; family Palaemonidae; genus Macrobrachium; species Macrobrachium nipponense. The sequence goes on along the minus strand of NC_087215.1, from coordinate 21,836,771 downwards.
CGCACTGGCGTTCTTCTTGAGAAATACCATCAGGGAAGCTCATTCATCCTGCACGGATGGTGATCTTAAACTGCTAAAGTTTATGCTCACGAGGTTAGAGCGGTAGCTACTTCGTGGCTTTTCAGAAAAATATGGCACTCAGTGATATCCTGGGTGCCACATTTTGGCGAAGCAACTCTGTGTTTGCTTCACACTACCTCAGAGATGTGAAGGCGACATATGAGAATTGCTACTCGCTTGGACCATACATTTCTGCGGATACAGTATTGGGGACAAGAAGCAATACGAACCCCATTCTTTAGAAAATGAATGTGTGTGATTTTATATGGGTTTGTTTTTTACGGTCGTAGGGTTGGCCGCTTGAGGCGGTCTTCCCTTTAATTAGCCTGAAAGTTATGAAACTAACTTTAGTGAGGCTAGGTTAGGTGGTATTTTTTATGCTTCGTTGTCTTCAGTATGGTCAATATGGTCTAGTCACATTGTGGTCACGCTCCCGTTGACAGATCATCTAGAACTATCCAGCTATACAGGTCACTACCTTGCTGGAAATTCTAGTTAAGCAGAAGCAGGCTTGGGTGACAGTAATCACGAAGTCAGCTATGCTAACAGGTAGGGAACCAAGATGTCAATCATCTGCATGTGAAATGTTTCCAAAATCCTTCTATTCTGTCCCTTCCCCTTACCTCCAATGGTGGGATTCAGCTATATATATATCTGGCAGGTAAGTGTCATGAACAAAATGATATTGTCATGATACAATAAAGTTTGTTCATACTTACCTGACAGATATATATAATCAAGTACCCACCCACCTCCCCTCAGGGGACAGTGGTAAAGAAAATCTGAATAGAAATGGGAATGGTTCCCGGTATCCGCCTCCCCAGCCAGGGCGTGGGAAATGTGGGTTACTAACCACCTAGCCGACCACTGCGTTTGCCGGGAGTTTTTGAAATTCTGTCGGTCGTCAGAGAATACAGCTATATATATATCTGTCAGGTAAGTATGAACAAAAACTAACTTTATTGTATCATGACAATATCATGTTAATAGTCATAAAACTATGTTGCTTTCTACTACTTGCATTGCCAGTTTTCTTTCTGATGTAGCAGAAGCAGTTGAAAGAGTTGTTTAAGCTGAGGAACTGGTTGTAACAAAAGAAATTCATACCTTTTTGTAATGTATACAGGCAATCAGTACCTTTATAGCAGATATTAAGTTTTATGATAGATTGGCAGTGCATTAAAATCTTGAAAAGGGCAAGATAGGAATTTAAGAAGATGTAAGTTCAAAGAGGTTTGATTTTGAACATATATGGGTACTATATTGAGTAATTATTGGTAATTCTTTGGTTTTTATTGTTTGTCGAGTGCACTGAAATTTATTTAAGCATATTAATTCTTAATTCTCATTAAATTTTCAGGTTTAGAGGCAGAGAAACAAGTTGGATTTCATGAGCATATCTTTCTTGAACACCACTTGGAGGGCTGGTGCCCTGGGCGAGGACCTGTTAGACATTTTATGGAATTAGTGTGTACTGGACTTTCAAAAAATCCACACTTGACAGTTGAACGAAAAAAGAGACACATTATGTGGTACAAAAACTATTTTGAGTCAAAGCAAGAGACCTTGAAGGAAGTTGGTGCTATTTAAGTTACCTGCAGGAGAGACAGTAAAACTGCAATTAACCAATGCTCAAGGAGACAGTTGAATTTATTATTGGTTGTTCATATAGTTTTGTGAGAAATGGAAGTTAGAAAACTCCAGAATCAGAAAATAAAAAGAAACATGAAAAAGTAACAAATAACTTTTTCACTTTCCCAATGTTGAAAACTGTATAAATCATTTTGGAAATGCTAATGAGTACCATCTATAAATGGTAGTACTGTATAGTTCAATTTTTTGTAGAATACTGGAAATGTATGGTGTATAGTATGTAAATAAATCCCAAAATTGATGTATGGTATTTTTTCTAGGATTTTTTTGGCGGGTATGTTTTTTGTCACTAAATTACTTTATTCTCTTTTCCTAGGGGCATAATGCCCAGTTTAAACATTATCACAATGAACATCACTGTTAAGCTTGAAAAAGAGAAGAAATAATATTGCTGGAGCAGTAACATAGCCATGAAGATTGATAACCACCTTATGTTTGTAGAGACGTGCACTTCAGAGTATGTACTCTATACTAAGTTTTTAGCAACGTTCACATGGTCCCCCGCAATAAGCGCCTCAGTGGCGTGGTTGGTATGGTGTTTGCTTCCCACCTCGGTGGTCGTGGGTTTGATTTTCGGCCATTCCATTGAGGAGTGAGAGATGTGTATTTCTGGTGATAGAAGTTCACTCTCGACATGGTTCGGAAGTCACATAAAGCCGTTGATCCCGTTGCTGAATAACCACTGGTTCCATGCAACGTAAAAACACCATACAAACAAACAAACAAACAAAACAAACATGGTCCTCAGCTCCAGTGCTTTCTGCTGCCTTTTTCGTCATCTATTCTCATTGGCATTTATGTACCTGGCTCCAGTTTTTAGTTTGATTTTACCCCAATTCTTGTCGTTCATGTAAAGCAAAACCTTCAATTTTGCCGTAAAAGTGTCTAAAAATGTGACTGGGTGGCCTCGTTAAACTATTACAAAAATGATGGTAATGATTGAAATGTGTTTTCAGTTTTCTGAGAATATTGGCAGAAGCCTCTTTATCTTATCTTCTAACAGCTAAATTGGGTTACACCTCAGTATGTATCAAGGAAACGATGCAGCTCGCTCCTGAACCACTTATCATCATTCGGAAGCTGTACCATGAAATTTTGGTTTAATGGTTTCAACATTTTTAAAAGTAGGAGTTTCTACAGTTTTTACTCTCTGGAGGATGTAGGTCATTATTTCTTCCAAATTCCTTGCAGGATTCCATCCTTTATGGAGATATGATGGAGCTAATGTAACATGCATGACCAAATTGGATATCAACTCTTAGAGAGTGACCCCTTTAATACATATGAGCTTTCAAAAACTGAAAATTATGGTAGAACTAACTTCACGGTACTGTTGTACAGTAGCACGTCTTGAAAGATTTGAGGAATAGTATCTCCTATGTGAAAATATTGACATTTTAGCGTTCTAGATCACAAGAAGAACATTGAGGTAATTACCAATTAATTAAGAGTATTTTTAAGCAGTATGTCTGGTGAAAATCTACATTTGCTACGTTAAGATAATGATTTGTATTTTAAATGCACATATGGTGGACACAAGTTTTATCATTAAAATCCATTCCTCCTAGGGCTCTTTAGTGTTCTTAACAAGAGCCAAGTTATAAAATTGTATGGGATGCAAAATGAAAATAGGGCAGTGGATGAGAGTGCAACTTACTGGTCTTTCAGAGGAAGCATCTGGTTTTATAAGTTAAATAAAAAAAAAAAAAAAAAAACAAAAAAAAAAAAAAAAAAAAAAAAAAAAAAAAAAAAAAAAAAGACTTTGCCATCACTGATAATTTATATCCCAGAAAAAGTGTTGATACCTGTAGAGTACATAGTATGATCAAACAAAAATAAAATCCAAAGAGACCCCAAGAATGATGCATTGCAAAGTAAATCACCCAGCGACTTAACGTTTTCTCCTGTAAACCCCTCTTTTAAAAGGGATGATTCATGATTGCTTAAAGGTGTGCTAGATGGTCAGACCCTTTAAACAAGGTTAAGGAGGCAAAGTCCTGTCAGCCAGGTAGTATCACCCAAGGTTAGGGGGTATTACTGTTACACAGAAGCATACTCCGTTAATTGGGGCAGTATGTTAGAGTGGCCAGAATTGTTTGATTAGAAAAAAAAATATTTAAGTATACACATGGTTATTATGCAATCTACTATTTCCTTAAATGATAAGATTTAGAGATATTTTGCACAAAGCATAAAACCAAACTTTCCATGCCAATTTATAATTTCTGCATTTCACTGGCTAAGAATCCAAGGCTCGAATGTCAATGTTTGCAGGACCATTGAATAAAAATTTATAAATGCGTCTGACAAAAATTAAAATTATATAATGTACTTAAGTAAAATTATTTGATATTTTATATACGTATTAGTATGTACTAAATTTATGATAGAATGGTATGTATACAAATGGTATGCAACCATCTCTCTATGGCTCCTGGTGTTGCAGATTTAAAGTATTGCTATTCCTTGGTGTGGGTTTAAAAAATACCAGCATTCACTAGATTTATTTGTTGGAAAAGCATCACGTTGTGTGTGTGTGTGTTTTTTTTTCTCCGAAATTGTGATAAATATGTATGAGCATAGCCTACACTTCTTAATTTTATGACAATAATTATGAAGAATCAGTGGAAACATATACATGGAACTTACAAGGTTAATATTCGAAATAATTGAAAATTTAGGTCCCTGTTTTACATGAAATAACATTTTACGTGTATTACAGTAACTACCATCAGGAATATTCTATCACATTTCACTATGATTAGGATCATCACTAAGCTGACTGCTTTCAAACTGCACTTATAATTTTGACCCTTAACTACTGGTTATTTACCAACTAAATCTGCTCATTTGAGGGTAATTACACTCCAACTGTCACACCCATGTTTCACATCAAGTAGATCCACTTTTTTTTTTTGCTTATATTCCAGTTGTCACATCTATCTATAAGTTTCACATCATCATCAGATATTACACCTTACAAGGGTCAATTAAGTTTGCCCAAATACAGGAGACTTGTACAATCTTGAAAATGTCTGTAGCTAGTCCTGTGTTGGCACCATTTTTGGCTCAAGTATGTGCAAATAAATCATTTTCACATATTTTGGACAAGCAGCTTGAAAGCCTAACGAGCCATATTAAAAATTATTCTAGCTTTAATGGGCAGTCAGTGCAACTCATTACAGAAATAATATTTTCGTGACATTCTAACACAGTTTATAGTAAGTACGTATTACTTTTACCTTATTAAGTATATTTTGCAGTCTTTAAGCACATGTATCTTTAAAGAACACCGCAACAAGATATTTTTAACATATTTCTAAGATGATCTTCCGTAACCCTCACAACATTATTGATTTGATCATTCAGGGAATTACCGGCCAACAGCACTCTCTGTTCAATAGCATTTATCAGCGATCGGGACTTGATTGCTATTCACATCCATCCAAATGTCACAAAAACTGATTTTGAGTTTTCAGACCTTCACATCACATAAATTCTGTTTGATTTATGTTTAGTTTTAGTAGCTAAAATATAATACATTCTTTAACAATATCAAAAGCAATTTATCATTAAATAATGACTGCACTAAATATTTATATTATGTGAATCAAATGGAGGAACAAAAGAAATGAGAACGCTATCACAGTCTCTGATAGAAACCAGTTCAAAGGAGAGAGCTGTTAAAGAGATTGGTCGCTACTCATACTACAACAAGCGTATCCCCCGACAAAAGTAAAATTTTAGGAATTATAGTTACTACTACAAAGGCGTTTCCTTAGTCCTTACTGCTACTACTACTACTACTACGAATTGGTACGCTGTTTGGTAAATAGATTTTTTCTTTCTTTCTTTTTCATTCAGTCAAAACAAAAGATTGTAGGTAAACAATGAAAACGGTGAATTTCTTAATGGAGGATTGCCCTCGTCAACTGTCAGTGTCATCCAGGCTTTGGATATGGCATACCTACCTAGCTAGTACACAAGTAGCCTACTACTTGGGTTAGGTAGCCTAATCTTTAGCTCTGGCCTTATGCTGATGCGAAAATTAGGTAGGCTAACCTGCTCTTGGAATACCCATGATTGGAATAGCTAGGTGAGTAGCCCACCCTTGGTTTGAATTTTGTACCTAATGTATGCTAGACTAGGTAGGGTAAACAATCACGGACGATCCATCGTCATCACGCTGGCCGAGTCTTATTCACTCGATATTTAATTGGTGAAACAAGAATACAATTACAACTTTAAGCATACCATTCAAAAGATTGAAGTTTCGTCAACATAATGTGAAATACCTACTAGGTAGTTAGCCTAGGCTAGCTATGAAAGCCCCATGCAAACTAAAATAAGCAATCAGTAAGGCTGGCCGGTCTAGCCACGGACAATCCACCATCTTTCCCAACCTTCCCAGCACTCATTTGAACAATGTTAGCGTATACATGTAACGTTTATTGATCTTACTCAAGATTGCAGTTCTAATTAGCACAATGAAACATTTTGTTGCCTAGGTATATTACTAGTAGTGAGAGTATGAAACTTTATATTCCTGGGGTCATGGTTTGAACTGAATTAATTTTTGGTTTTATCCTTACTACTGCCATCACAACTGGAACTCCGCAGTGCTTATTTGATTATAAGTATACACATTTTGGTCTTAATTCACTCCATATTGCACTTGAACCACGTTGCTGTTCCTGGTTCCTAAGTACTCACTCCGCAAACACAGTTACGAGCAGCAGACGACAACACTGATTATGGGTGCAAAGCTTTATTCCCTTAATTGTTTACTTTACTCATTATTTAGTTTAACTTTACTTCAAAATGTTTATTTAATTCATGTCTATTATCCCGTTTTTGCAACCAAACTAACCCGAAAAATTACAAATATTTCGGATGTATACTTACGAGCAGACGACGCGAGGAAAAATAACTCATCGTTGCCAATCTAGTTGAGCGTCACACATACGCCGATGCATTTACAAACTGTTTCCATGAATTCTAGTTGTCATAGTAATACAGTAATGATAAAATTGCTGTAATATGTATATATACTACAAATAGATACCCTAATTTCACTTATTTCCCCGGTTTTGTGTAAGTCTCATACTCAGTTTGGAGGGTAAACACATACCAATTGACAACACTGATAAACAATTGAAGAGCGCAAAACGCCGCAAAGAATACAGTAGTCCCCTTCGATAAGTGCTGGTTAGAGGTCGGGGTTTCGATTGTTGTGATGAAAGTGCCCCAGAGTCTATGGGTACAAGCGGTGTGAGGATATAGCACAGGAAATGGGAAATTTATTGACACAAGCGACTCCGCAAACATCGAGATGGCGTCAATCTTCTAAATATTTTGAGATGTAAGTAGAAATTTTGAAAGCGTTTTGGTGAAGTTTGCACTGCGTTGGCCACCCTTTTCACTAACCTCTGTTTAAAGCTTTAAATTTGGCCTTAATTTCTAACTTTAGAGAAAATACTTACTTTGAAAGGAGAGTAGAGGTCTTTAGCTCCGTCTCTCACCAACAACAAATCACAACTGATGCCCATCTCCGGTGTCAGGACGTGTTATAAGTACTTTTTCGGAGGGTGGCCTGCCATGACCGTCAGTGTGTTGGGCCAGTCCATGCGGTTGTTTACCCGGTATAGGCTAGCTTAACTACTAGCTGTGTTACACTAGAAGATTTGGTTGGATGCAGGCATGGACTGTAAAATGTCTCTGAAAGGACCAGAATTAGGGGAAACAACCGACTGGACTAGCGGATTCAGTTTTCACCGCATGTGAAGCCACCCGGACGGATCCAGTTTTCACCGTATGTGAAGCCACCCTCCGAAAAAGTACATTAACATGTCCTGGCACCGGAGATGGGCATCATTAAGTATTTTGTCCAAGGTTAGAAATTAAGGTCATATTTTAAGATTAAACAGAGGTTAATGAAAGTCTGGCTCTACGCAGTGCACACACCTTCATGACGTTTTCGAAATTTTTACTTACACCTCCGAATATTTAGAAGATTGACGCCATCTCGATGTTTGCGGAATCGTTTGTGTCAATAAACTTCCCATTCCATGTGCTAAATCCGCACACCACTTTTACCCATAGACGCTGGGGCACTTTCTTCACAAAAATCGTAAACAATGACTTCCACCCACGACTTATCCAAGGGAACTACGATTTTTGGTATAAGAAGAAGAAGAAGCGTGCACTAGATAATTATTTAAATAAATAGTTAAATGGCAGTATAAGGTCATGAATTGCATAAATTTTTTACATATTCATGATTATTAATTTGAAAATATTAGTTGTTGAAAAAGTAACTAGATTCTTGACTCAAATATCAGCAGGTTAGCTTGTGAATGGTACCTACGGCGTTCTTCGCTCTCTTCTATTGTTTATTCAGTGTTGCCAATTGGTATGTGTTTACCCTCCAAACTGGGTATAAGACTTACACAAAACCAGGGAAATAAGTGAAATTAGCATATCTGTTTGTAGTATTTTAGAGCAATTTTATCAGTATTACATTACTATGACAACTAGAATTCATGGAAACAGTTTGTAAATGCATCGGCGTATGTGTGGAGCTCCACTAGATTGGCAACGATGAGTCATTTTGCCATCTGCTCGTATATACTTTAGAAATATCTGTAATTTTTCAGGGTTAATATGGTTGCAAAAAATGGTTAATAGACATGAATTAAATAAACATTTTGAAGTAACAAAGTAAAGTTAAACTAAATAATGAGTAAAGTAAACAATTAAGGGAATAAAGCTTTGCACCTCATAAACCGTGTATTTGTGTGCTGCCCTCAACTGTGTTTGTGGAGTGAGCGCTTAGGAACCAGGAACCGCAACGTAGTTCAAGTGCAATTTAGAGTGAATTAAGACCAAAACATGTATAATTACAATCAAATAAGCACTGTGGAGTTTCAGTTGCGATGGCAGTAAGGATAAAACCACCGATTACAATAAATGAATTTCAGTTCCAACCATAACCCCGGGAACAAGAAGTTTCATACTTTCACTAATATAGGCAACAAAATGTTTTTCTTTTGTGCTGATTACAACTGCAATCTTGAGTAAGTTCAATAAATGTTACATATATACGTTAACATTGTTCAAATGAGTGCTGGGAAAGCTGGGAAAGATGGTGGCTTGGCTGTGGTTATGAATGGCACCTCACGCGGGTGCTGCCATATTGGATTTCAAAACTGCCTTGAAAACATATTTTATGAAGACCTCGCATGCTTTCATATATCACATTATGTTGACAAAACTTCAATCTTTTGAATGGTGTGCTTAAAGATGTAATGGTATTCTTGTGTCACCAATTAAATATTGAGTGAATAAGGCTGATCCACCCGATGACGATGGATCCACTGCGGTGTTTCCCCCTATTGAAAATCATTTTTGGGATGAGGCAGGGGCAAAGTCCCACATTGGCCAAGTCAGGATGCGATAAGCTAGGTTAGGTTGAGGTAAGATTAAGTTAGGATGTAGGTATCAAATTTTTGTAGCTATTTATACCTAGGTAAATCTTTAAACAGGTAGTGCGACACATACTATAATCTTTAGCTTCGGCCTGATACTTGTATTGCGAAAGTTAGGTGGGGCCGGCTATCCTGCACTTAGAGTAACTTGGTTAGGTTAGGCTAGGTGTAAGTAAGTTACTTATAACTACCCAGTCTTCAGTGGCTCTTAGAAGCCAACTGATCAGAGTTTGTTTTTCAAAATCATATTGGTATGAGGTTGTGTTACAGACATTTGCAAGTTAGGCTAGCATAATGTTTGGGTTAAACTAACTTAGACATAAGGATGGATAGGAAACTCTGTCACTAAGAATGTATAGACCAGGACCATGAGAACCAAATTTGCCAATAAGCAAAGAGTTTTCAAAATTTTGTCTGCTTTGTCTAGCCAAGTGGAGTTTTGTTTGAGTAAAAACTCTTGTTCAGTTAGAATGTATAGACAGCTCTGTGATTTTTTTTTTATAGCTGCACAGACCAATGCATTAATGGATGAAAAAGCAGTTTTTAGTGTCTAATTTCCTTGAAAGTATCAGTCAAGGATGTATTGGTTTTTTGTAAAGTTAGGAATAAGTAATAGTTTCTTAAGGTTTATTTGGCTATTTTGGCATTGCAAAGACTTTATAGTGTTGTCACATTTCATACGATAGTATCTATCATTCAAGAACACATTGACATGTACTTGATATGTATTTTTCAAATAACAGTAACCAATAATAATCAGTTGAAAGTTGAAAGCTTTTTTATTTGTTTGGTCAGCATTGTATACCATCACTTCTTAACAGGCAGTGGTAAAATTTTACCCTTCTGTATACACATGGAAATAATCAAGATGTGTATAAAAATTTTTAGAATGATTATATTGACATGAATATTGTCAAGATTCATAAGTATTGTACTTGTGTTGGTTTAGTATGTTAATGTAGCATAGACATTGCATACTAGTGCTTACAGTCCATCAGAACTCCTAAAATAATGGCGCATCTTGTGATTCAGACAAAACCCATAAAATACTTATCACATAGCCTATGTGATATAATGAATACTAATCAGTATATTGCCTTCTCTTAACTTGCATACATACATGATGTAAATTTAAAATATTGAAGTTTTATGGTTTTCATATACAGTATTTTATGAATTACAGTTGACAAGTCAGTAATGGCTGGTTCTGTACACTACTGCTGCCTGCAAGATATTTAAACAGGTTATGGTTTACCTAGATGAAACATCTCACAGAGAGATATTCACAGATTATAGTCTTTGATGTTACTAGTTCATGTCCAGACATTATATTGAAGTTCTTGTCATGTGATGTTTTAGTTATCATAGTTTAGAGTGTTGGTTAGCCACTGGCTTTATTTTTCACTCAAATTTTGCCCTAAGCTATGCATCCAGGCTATTTAACCTATAAGAACCAATTCCTAAAATGGCAGAAAATAGTCAGTATTTAAACTGGTGTCTTGGGAGAAAGGTATTGATTAGTATCAGTTATTTCACATATATACATAGTATCTGTCTTTCTTCTGAAACTCAGCATTTTATGTACAGTGGTACCTCGACATACGAAAGGCTCAACTTACGAAAAACTCGAGATACGAAAGCAAATACAAAAAATTTTACAGCTCTACATACGAAAAGTTTTCAAGATACGAAAGGTTGTTGCTGTAAAGTCCCGAGATTTGCCCGGACCACCGAGAACAATTTTAAAACTCCCGCGCCGCCAACTGAGTAAACTCGCCACCATCCTCCCGCTCTCCCATTGGTTCCTGATGCTAGTCACCCCATAAGGTCCTGCTCTCCTATTGGTCAGCATCTACCCCTTGTGCTTTAAGTATTCTATTGGTAAAAGGATGCTGTAAATTGAAAAACTTATTCATGCAATACATTTGATAAAAAAAAAAAACATTAGGTAAAGATAGAATAAAGAATAGAAATTAATGTTTATTATACTGTTTGGTAGTTTCAGTAGTTGAAGAGAGATAATGAAAATTTATGGCTTACTGTGCAAAGTGATTGCTTGGTGATCGTTCGATACTCGTAAGTGCTGGATGTAAACAGAAGTTTGGAAGCTTTTTTTTGTTTGTTTGTTTATTATAGTTAATGGTTACCTAATAATTATTTGAAATGAGTACATACATACATTTAATAAAAAAAATTGTGAATTAGATATCAGAAAATATAAAAATAAATCAGACTGCCAACAAATACGTATTTTTTTAAAATAATTTTTTTAAGAATTCTTCTTCTGTTTTAATATTACGTTACGTATACGTATGTTTCATTATAGCTGTCAGTAACTCGGTATCTCCATTAGGTAAAGATAGAATAAAGAATAGAAATGAATGGTTATTATACTGTTTAGTAGTTTCATTAGTTGAAGAGAGATACTAATGAAAATTTATGGCTTACTGTGTGCTAGGAAAAATGATTGCTTGGCGTTCGTTCGGTACTCGTAAGACGGGTAAGAGCTGAATGTAAACAATCGATTGGAAGTTTTTTTTTGTTTGTTTGTGTATTATAGTTAATGATTAATTAATAATTATTTGAAATGAGTACATACTGATTATTTATATATTTTATTGGCATATTCTAAGCTTTTAGCTCTTAGGTTTAGATGTCAGAATCATAGACTAGGCTACAGTAGCAACCGCTAACATAGGCTAGGCTTATTGCTAAGGGACATATGCTAAAGTCCTAATATATGCAGTAACAATGGGGTTGAACATTACATGCAGTTGAATATTACTTAAGTATGCACAGTATTTTGCCTTTTTGGAGTCATATTTCTTCTGTCGGATCGGCGTCGTAACCCTAGAACATGTGTTTTAGGCCTGGAAATATAATTTACTGGGGTGTTTTTGGAGGGCTTGGAACGGATTAGCCATTTTACATGTAAAATGTGGTCCAAGATACGAAAACCTCATGATACGAAGGGCGCCTTGGAACGGATTAATTTCGTATCTCGGGGTACTACTTAATTGTTAAATGCATACATATACACTTATTATCCAGGAAACTGAGTTAAATCTTTATGTAATTAATAAACAGAGAATTCTGGGTACCGTGTGTAATCTAGGCCCTGTTTATTCTCAGGAAATTTAAAGGCAGTTAAAATTGTTTTATATGTAGCATTTTAGGAATAGTAATTATTTGAAAGTGATAAATTCTGATAAGTTTGCATATTATAAAAAAATAAGCTGCAGGGCTAATGCATTCAATTTAAGATTTTTAGTTGCACATTTTTTCTATTGCTGTTGTATTATTGTGTCTAAAGTTTATGATACTTTGAAGGGTTTTCCAAAATTAAACTAGCCTAACCTAAGGAAGAACTGTAACTGTTTCAAATCCAGCAATTATTAGCAATTATAAGCTTCAGCATTAGTGTTTAGAGTTACTCTCATAGCTTTGAAAGGGATAATCCTATCTTTATATCTGGGAACCACTTAATGGTAGTATTTATTTCTTTTGTCCTTGTTCAGCTTTGTTTGGTACTGTTTAGTTTTATATATATTCTGAGTGAAGTTGAAAGAAATTCATTACATATACCAGTGAAATGTATCATTATCCTGGTGATTAATATGGTTAGTTTTATAGCTGCTGTTAAACTTCCAGTAAAACGTCAGACATGTAATCACCTAAAATGGGCATTTGTTTACATTAATGTATTATTCCTCTACATATTTTGAATACTTTGGAAACATAAATGTTGTAAATAAGTCTTATTTTAGTATCAAGGTCTGAATGTTAAAATTATTGTGTTGAGCCTATAATAACTTTTTCTAGATTGCAGAAAATTGGCAGTAATTTTTACACTTTCATTAAAAATAGCTATAGGTTAATTTTTGTGGTCTTTTAAGTTTTGTGGGGCATTAGATAGTGCTTTGTTCCCATCTTCAATAATTGGTACATGATTTACTGTGTGTAATTGGCTAAACATTTTAGTGGAGGGTAAGATTACCAGGGAGAATTTCAAAGGCAATTGACTTTAAGAGTTTACAGTGTTGATATATCTATTTGATTTCAGTAAAAAAAAAAAACACTTTCAGGGTATATTTTTATGCATGGACTATAGAAATCAAATGACTTGTGACCTGGAGGAATGAATACAAACAACTTGAAAAAGGAACTCATATCACAAGAAAAATCAGTTTTATATATTATTTCAACACTAGAAGGGGAAAGAAAGCAAGAGATAACTTGTGACAGAGTAACTGTTTGAGGGATTCTGTGACCTTTTTTTTTTTTTTCAGAATATCCTTGGAACTCCTTACTTCACCAGTGCTGTAAAAAACAGCATTTATTTAACTGCCTTTAGTTTAATTAGATTCAATTCACTTTCGCTCATTTTGCATTTCTTTATTGGTGAAGCTACCTTTATTGGTGAAGCTACCTTTATTGGTGAAGCTACCTTTATTGACCTTATCAAGAGAAGGATCACATCCTAGCAGTTTGGGACTGATAAGAGATCACAGTCATGATAAATCACCACTGTACCTAACAGAAATACTATAGTGATAAATTTAGTGTTTACTTTGTATTAATCCAAGGCCATGAATCTGGCACACAGACTCATGGTTTTAAATATCGTAATACCAGAATCAAAGTTCAGGGCATTCGAACAATTTTAGTTCAGGGCAAGTAGTAAATTCCAACTAGATTCTGTGTAATGGTTTTTAGAAATAACATCTTATGTCAGTAAGATTACCACATTTAAAAACCCGAAAAGTAAATTTGGAAAATGGGGCCCCAAGAACATTATCCCATCTGTATTCTTCCTTTATTATGATAAAATATGAAGTTTCAATTTTACTTATGTTTTTTATTTCATTTACTTTTTCAGGACTTTTCCATATTGACTGAGACATTAAGAGGAATATTGCAGCTTATTGCCCTTGCATACAATAAGTAAAATTTGGAAAAAATCTACTACAAGATTACAAGCAACAAATATAGCATTGTCAGTGTGTGTGTGTGGAAGGAGAATCAACCAAGTAGTGGATGCTTTCTCTGTTGAGCAGAAATTTGTATTTTGAAAGAATGAAGATATGGCCAAACTTAATTTTTTTACGTACTTCTTGAGTGTAAAAGTTTATGAAATACAGACCCTTTAATTACAAAGTGATTCAGATATTGTGACAGAAATATTGGTTCCTGTACTTATAATAAGAGTCTTAGCACAAAATATCCATGAAAAGAAGTACTACTATCAGCTGTCGTGCACATGTTGGAGAGAATATATGAGACAAGGACACAATCTCTACAATGTTCTTCAAATTGTGGGAGTTGACTCTATGGCTTGGTGTCACCATCTTAGAGGTAAGAAATATCATGTTTTTTTGTTTTTTTTTTGTCATAAAGAAGAATTGCTGTTGTAAAAGGAATAGTATTTGATTGCTTTTGTCAAGTTACACGAACATAAAAAAAGACTCCTCTGCAAGAACTACTAGATTTTTTAATTGAAGATTACAACAAATTCATTTTTTGGTTACATGAATAACAGTGGGCTCACATATAGACATGTATATTGAAAGATGGAATATTAGTGTACCATATAAAGATCAAGGAGAGTAGAAACTTGCTGCATTTCATATAGATTTTTAGTATAGTAAATTCCCTGGCTTTTAGTACTTTAGTTTAATGTACAATGTTATGTCTGTATTTCTTGCAGGTGTTCATCTGGTTGACGGCCATTCTGATAACCCTCATACTTGTTGTGTTGAGGGTCGAGAATGTGTTGCCCTCCCTCAGCTGGTGGCTAGTGCTCTCGCCAATGTTTGTAGCAGATGCCCTCAACACTTATTTTTGTGTTATAGTTCTGATTCGTATGTACCTCGAGGGTGTACTGAAGCCAGCTGCCTTGAGAGCTCTCTGGAGTTTCTCTGTTTTAACCCTGGGTTTCATTTTCAAGTTTCTCCTGTGTAGCAAGTTGCAAGATCCCTCACAGTTTGAATACTCTGCTGTGATGTCTCCTGTTTTTATTCTTCTTCAGCTCATTATAATAAGAGCGTGTCATCTAAACCAGTAATTTTTAGTGAACTGCGCAAGATTTAATGTACTCCGTACTTGAATAATAAACTGGGAAATTCAAATTTGAATAAGATAGGTGAGTAGGAGTATATTGTAGGTTTACTTTTGTCTCAACTTTCACATGTATGAAAATTAGATAATTGTGAAGTGTGTTACAGTTTTTTATGACAAAAGACTGTCTATCATTTATGCATTCACCATTGAAGCTGTTTCATAAAAAGCTACTAGATTTTTTTATTTGACAGTGTTCTAAGAATCAGTGTATATATTGTATATATTATACTGAGTAAGAATTTTTAATGATGCACACCCTTGTAGTGGGGTTCTTTTCATCTTTAGCTACTATTAAGTACTAGAAAATGTACATGTTTTTTTTTAATTTTAACAGAACTGTGGTTACAGTTTGATGTTATCTCTTAGGTTTAATATATGCCACTTTTAAATTGTGTTTGTATTATCCTAATGTTTCATGGCTTTCATTGTTGCTAGAATTATTTCAACATAATTAGCGTTTTCAATCAGTGTTAGATCTATGGAAAGTAGGATTTACATTTCACTGTAAACTTATTCTTCTTAACTTTTCTATGAACAAGAAGTATAATGTTATAAGCTATAGTAGATTCACATCAACCGTGCATCTGATGTCTAGGCCAGTCCCGTACAATGCTCCTGATTGGCTGTTGATAAGCCAATCACAGGGCTGGAAACTCCCAGTCTCATTCAAGATTTCACATAGGCAGGATGTATGCTCCATCTCTCCTGAGGGATACCTCTTTCAAAAGAATCCCTCAGGAGAGGTGGAGCATACATCCTGCTTATGTGAACTCTTGAGAGAGACAGAGTTTCCAGCCCCGTGATGGCTTATCAACAGCCAATCAAGAGCGTCAAAAGGGACTGACCTAGACATCAGATGCATGGTTGATGTGAATCTACTATAGTAAGTCAAGGTCAAGCTTTTGATATGTATGTATATATGTATTTGTGTGCATCCTGAACTTTAAGCAATCCGATCTTACAGCACTTTTCAGCGCTGGTAAAATGGCATTTTACAGCACTGTAAAGAGATACTAACAGCAAGATTAGGGATCGACTTGACGGTGCTTATGGCGCTGCAACTTGATGCAACATGAAGTTAAAACATTAAGGCGCCATTAGCACTAATTACTGTGATGTAGCGACTTACGACGAAAATCAACTTTCGACGTGGCGCTGGAACCGATCCCTGCCGTAAGCCAAGGATGTACTATAGTGTGTGTATATATATATATATATTATATATATATATATACATATTGTGTGTGTGTTAAATGCTATACAACAGGCACATGAAAGAGAAAGATTGACAATAAATGAAAAGGTGTTTTATGTCTTGTGGTGTTGGGGTTATAACCAAAGTCCATAGTCCTTAATTCCCTATCATTTAAAAACTCTTAGCATAAAGACTTGGCAGTCCTATGTTGTTTTAGGTTTGATTAAGTCAGCCTCACGTTGGCACAGGCTCTTGCTTTTTTATTGGCCTTTATTAAGACTACCAAAATCACTCAATTACTAAAAACGCATGAAGAGTCTTTCCGAAATACAGAACACTTAATTAAAAGAGAATGTGAGAACCAAAGTTTGTAAGCAAGAAAATTTTGAAAATGAAAATATAGTAACAGGATATACTATAAGTTCACTCTCGACGTGGTTCGGAAGTCACGTAATGTCGTTGGTCCCGTTGCTGAATAACCACTGGTTCCATGCAGGGTAAAAACAAACAAGCAAACAGGATGTACTGTATGAGAATTGAATTATAATGTGACATTTTCTATCGTACTTAATATCAAGTTTGTAAAAAACCAATACGGATTCTGTTCCATGATCATTCATTGACAAGATTATAGTCATTTTAAGATTATTAACAATAAGCTAGCTGTAGTATCCTTAGTTGGTAAAGCTGAACACTATAAGCTTACAAGATAATAGGGTTCCAATAGGGAAAGCAGTCCAATGTGGAAAAAGAGTTTGCATGCCGAAAAAAAACTATGAAAGAGTACCTAATACGGAAGAAAAACAAACCACGCAAGCAAATAAGATAAACAATGACGTAAGGCTCACGTGGGTAAATATTATTATCTGAAATAATAGGTTTTTAATCAGAGTTTCGTTTATAATTACGAATTCATTTTCTATTGTGAGCGAAACACAGCCAGGTCGATAAAAATAATGAAATGCAAATAGTTTCTTGAACAACATAGTTTTGACTCTACATATACATATAGGTCTAAAGCTATTTTGGAACATTACCTCCTACTTAATGACTAACAAGTTCATCACCAGTATCGCGTTTAAAGGGAAATGAGTCAGTAAAACATCCTTTCATTTTATCTTTCGTCATCATTTGCATCCTTGGAGTCGGAAATGTACCTACTATCATGAACTCACTTTTATTTAAACAACTTTACGGTCTAGTTGCCATGGGCTTTTGCCACTGAACTAGATGCAATTATCAGCACTAGCAACACGAACAGATTGTCCTTGTTTGGAAGGTTGCGGCAAGATAATTACTTGATTCAATTCGCTAGCATTCTTTTGGTTAACGAGCATCTTTGAGCTGTTTTCGCTAGATAATATGACATTCACGAACGTATATTATTTGTATATGTCTGTATGTAAAAGTGTTTTTCATTTCGTTAAGAAAGATCTGAAGATCACAAAAGGAGCGAGCATGCATGGCATGTCAATAGTTTTTTTTTCTTTCTTTTTTGGTCTCGCGGGGAAAGCGGTGACATTTTGTCTTTTGATATTTAAAAGCAGCAAGTTTCCTTTTGTTCAAGAAAGACTCGAAGACAACAGCAGTTGTATGCAAAGAGTTAATGATAAAATAGAAATTTGTCCGCTTGTCATCAGTTGGTAATCAGTAGTGATATTGCGGTACGACACTTTCAGCCAGGCTTCCTCAGCGTTGGAATCAGCTGATTACTACAAGTCGAGTCAGTCTGTCAGTAAGGCCTGGGAACCCTGGCTACAAAGACGTATATATAATTTTGTGCAGTTGTCTGTGAGAGAGTGTCTGTTAGTCAGTATAGGACAAGCATTTAAAGTCTCCTTGCCCCGTTATATGGACGAAGCTACGCTGTCCTAGTTTTGGCATTATCCTGCATTGAAGGTAGGTAATGTAGGTCGCGCTGACAAGTAATTTTTTTTTTTTTGTAGAGTTAAACTTTCTTATGCATTTCTTAAGTTTGTTTTTATTTCCCGCCTACGTTCCTTGCACGTCCAACAAGGAGCGCTCCACTTAGTAGGCCCAGTTGAATGATTCATAAACTTGAAAAAAAATAAGGTGCGGAAGTGGACGTATAATATTAGTATTCTCGACTTGTTTCCAGTTGTTCAAGGTTGCTCCTACAGGAAGCTGCCGTAAAGTATTATTAACAGTGCCATTTTGAGTCACAGCTAGATTGGAGCGGAATAAGCGAGCCAACAGTAGAACTGTATCTTACTCGAATTCCCAGGAAGGTTTTAAACTTTATTCCTTAATACCAAAGGCAAGTTTTTTTTTTAATATTGAATGTTATATGAAAAATTCCAAGGATTTATTGTTTATAAGAATATTAGTAATCAGGGGATATCTCTAGTACCATGCTTAATAGAATAGAATATTTTTTGCAAATATTTAACGCATCCTTACGTATTTTCAAAAGCCCGTTACCAAACACTGTTGACTGAAGAATATGAAAAATTTCAAGGTTTTGTTGTTTATTCTTCATAAATATTATAGTAATCGGATGATAACTAATGTGGTACCATGCTTAATAGGCCTAGGCTGAAGGTTGGGTTATAGTCTCTGTAAATATCTTTCAGATAATTATCAAGGCCTTATTCTCCCACAGTGTTCTTCAGACCTTGATTAACATGATGTCTATAATAAAAAAAAATTACTGATAGGCCTATATAAGCATAAGGTTGGTTTATAGACTAATTATTAGTATCTTTAAGATAATTATTATCGAGGTCTTATTCCCCCACAGTGTTCTACAGACCTTGTTACCATGATGGCTATAATGAAAAAAAAAATCGGTGCTACTTTAGTAGGCGGTCTACCTGCGTGTTTTTAGTTTCGTCTTGTTTATTACCAGCCCCTCGGGGATCAAGCGTCCTTACGTCCCTGAGCGGCTAGTACTAAACACGGCGAAACACATTATGTAAAATCTACTGGTCACTTTTTTTTTTTTTTTTTTTTTTTTTTTTTTTTTTTTTTTTTTTTCCTTTTTTTTTTTTTTTTTTTTTTTTTTTTTTTTTTTTTTTTTGTTTTTTTTTTTTTTTTTTTTTTTTTTTTTTTTTTTTTTTTTTTTTTTTACCAGATACTTACGTAAAAATGTAACCGCCACTTTCAGATGATAAGAGGATGGGACCATATCCTTCATGTGATGTACAGAATCAAAGCCTGGCGTAGGTATTTCCCCGGATAAATATTTTGATGTTGTGGTTAGTGGAACATCCTCAAACGTGTGTTCGTGATAATCTGCAAGAATGTGTACATGTTGAAGTGGCTAAGATTGAGTTGAACTAGAAAGTTAATTGTGTAGTCATATGTTAGGGTGCTTACCATAAATGGTGAAAATATTTTTTTATATTTGATAGGCTATTGACACACTTTGTTAAATGGCAGATATTATAAATCATGGCCAATAAATCCTACTAGCTCGTTTCCTGAAGAGGGTGGGGTGAGAGGTGAAGACGTAGTACAGACATCTAATGTTAACAACCAAAAATGCATGCGGCGTGGGTCACTCCGATGTCAAGTGGTTGCTTGTCCTTGCTGCTGACTGGGAAAAACGATCTCTCTCTCTCTCTCTCTCTCTCTCTCTCTCTCTCTGCAAAGGGGGTATTATCAACAGAATAAACATCCTTTTATTTTACTCGAACTTTACTGTGGTCACGGTCAACTGGTTCTGTTTATCAGCGTTGCTGTGCAAATATTTTGTGTAACCAGCACACACCGCGCATGCATGTTTTTATATGTGATTATATTAATAATAATATAATATATATATATATCTATATATATTATATATTATATATATAATATAGTAGTATCTATTTACCAGCCATTTTCTACTATAGTATGATATCTACCATTCATTTTCTTAAACATTTCCTGCAATAAATTGCTTTCTAACTTATACAGAAAGAAAATATTTCATCTGAACTTAGTTTGTTCAACTGAATCTGTTTGGAATGATTTTTTCTGAAATTAACTTTCTATATAGTTTCATGGGTCTTGAGTGTTTAATACAATTTAGATAAATACCTCACTTTGGACAAAATAGTTTTGTTATGCAGTTTGATGGAGTAATTGCCATAGGTCTTAAGTGGATTGTTTTCATAATACAAAGTAGTTAGAATGTCTCACTTGTGACTAAATAGTTTTGTACATAGTTTAAGGAAGTAATTTCAAATTAAAGGATTTGATGGACATCTTGAGTGTTGGCCTAATGAACTAAAGTGGGTCGGTAGGAGAGGCTCCAAAATTAAGCATGGAAATTTACAAATAGAGACTGGTTGTTACAGGTGCGCCAAGGTTACTACTTTTAAGATCAAACAGTAAGCTTGACTGTCATCTTCGCTAATGGTTTGATTCTGTAGTACCATTGTAATGTGAAATAGTGCAGATGTTTATTTTTTTTTTATCGAGTTGAGTTCAGTCAGTCAATTTATGGATTGCAGTGTCATTTTACGCTGGACTAAGTCATAATTTATACTAGTTCGTTTTTCAGTGCCAGATCAGAAGGGATCAGTTACGCTAGTCTAGTCATGATTTATTTATAATAATTCTATTTTCAGTGCCAGGTCATAAGGGGTCAGTTATTTGATAATGCACAAGATACTCGGTGAGCACGAAATTTCGAACGTCTGCCCAGTGAAGTTTAAATACGCAATCAAGGCGTCCTTATGATTCCTACATTAATTATTCATCTCCGTAAGACGCCGAGGCTTGAAGTAAGTAGTATAGATTGCACGAATGACATCATCGATAGATCGACTGCTTGTATCCATGCAAGGGTCTGCAAAGATAGAGGGTTTCGTGGTGTGCTTTTTCTTTCCGTATTGTCAGAAGGACGACTTTTTTATTTATTTATTTTTCTATTGTGTGTGGATATTTGGATGGTTAGACTTCTGGAACAAGTAAATCGCTGCTTTAAGCTTACAATTTATTTTGCGATATGTGCCAATAAATAGGAAAATTACTTAGACGCTGTTGTGAAGGAAGTGATAAACTTGAGCCTATATACTTAAGTGTAGTCCATACGCAGTATGGCAGCGAATTAGCCTCCCTTGGAGTTATATGATGTAGAAGTTTCATGCATAGGTATGTTCATCTTTGATTGAGTAGGTATACGATGTACGTGGCAGTGATTGCCGGTGCATTTTTCTAGAACCACTGGACTGAGCTGTGGTATAAGGATGCACTGGCAGGCAACACTGTTGGACAAGTAGACCTTATGTCCTATGGATGTTGTAAGGTGATTTTGGAAGTTACACATCCTTTAGGGTGTAGGGTGGGGTAGGGAGGGAACATGACCAAGGGGTTTGCAACCTTTATTCTTCTAAAATCACAAAAAACAAACGCTTGCATCGTTTGGAACCACCCCTGGAAGGTAGCACATATAAACAGAAAGCTTTAATCTTTTTTTAGCCACTAGAAGCAACAAGGGTTTGCTCACACAGATATTACTGGTTTATGTTAAATCAAGCAGGTAGCAACAGTATGATCTACCGAATAAATTCTTAATTTATGTAGCTGGTCAGTAATGATGGCCGAGAGGATGATTATATTATCGAAAATCATGCAACTTCTTGCCTGCACTTAGTAATGCACCTCGGTGATCACGTGAGATGTCTGATAATCAGCGGAAATAGCCGAGTTTGGTGACGTTCGTGTAATGGGTTGCTTGCACCAGAAAGTGTGAGATAGCACTTTATCAATCATGTCTTGTTTTCTGACAGGAATGGTCGAGTGGTTACTCGCTGTCTCGCCTTGAATAATCTAATCCATTGTGACTGTATACTACCAGTTTGTGTGTAGATACACACACACAAACATATATATATATATATATCTATATATATGTGTGTGTGTGTGTGTGTGTGTATAAGATGTGTGTGTACACGTATATGTATGTAAGTGTCCTTCTCAATAACACAGACTCACAACGGTCGATGAGTTCAGAGATGAAGACCAGTCGGAAGGCTTTGAGCATCACTCGTAAAAGAAGTTGGTTTCGACGAATTTGCATGCATTGTCTATTATTCTACTCCGACATATTATGTATCCGATATTATATGTATATAACTGAATCACGAAAGTTTGGAACGTGATAAATCCATAAATATATAAGGCACGAGGGAAAAGTAAACAACGGAGTTTCCGCAAGATCTTTGGTCCTTTATTTAGCAGATCTACTAAGTAAAGGACGTTGAACGTCGAAAGGTCTTGCGGAAACTCCGTTGTTTATTTTTCCCTCATGGTTTATACCTTTATAATATATATATATATGTGTGTGTGTGTGCTACTTTGCTTTCTATCTACACGTCACCTCCCTATAATGGTACTAAACATAGCGGAAGCTCAATGGGACGCCGTGTTTAGTACTGGCCCCTCGGGGATCAAAGATATCGTTTATTGATATGATTTGCAGATCACTCAATAGAGATGGGTGTATATAATACTTTGATCCCCGAGGGGCTAGTACTAAACACGGCGTCCCATTGAGCCTCCGCCATGTTTAGTACACCTCGGACGTGACGCCTAGATAACAAGCCAAAGTAGCACCTATATTCGAAATTTCACCATCAGCTGTCATGGGTAAGTCGGTATTTGTAGAAAAGGGCGAATTTCTCTGAACGCAACTGGTGGTTCAGATTAAGGTCAGGAGTACGTGAGCCACTCTGAGGCGCCACAAAGTAGTGTCGTTGTGTGGCGATGTGGCTTCCCATAGGTTTCTATTGTTTACAAGCTATGTCGAGCACGCGAGCATCTGTAACGAGCTGTTGCTGATCCCCGCCACAGCTTATAAAGAATGGAAACCTATGGGACGCCACATCCCTGCCACACACCGGCGCCACAAAGTGGCTCGTGCTACTCCTGGCCTTCAAGACAACAACTGTTGCCCAATTAATTGTTTAACTTCATCCTTGTATCAGCAGTTAGAGGATGAATGTGGACGTGACGTAATGTCTCGCTTTCGTGGGAAACAGCCAGTTTTATGGGAGACGACTGACTAGGTAATAACAGCACTTCCTGTATGTAGCTACATAATGTTTTGGTAATAATATTTTGTTTATACTAGTGCTGCCAGAAAATGCGATATTACCAATGGTTTCATCATTTTGCATACCATACTAACATAAAAGCCCATTGGTGAAGAAGGCTGTCCTTGGGGTAGTCAACAGTAAGTCTAAATGTTAAGTGTTTTTCGGAGACTACTACGCTCAAAGAAATATATGGATGCATACGTTTTGTATATACTAATCCTTGGTGGTTTGCATTAAATGGAAGCTGTTCTAAAACAACAGTTGGGCAGTTAAATATATATCAGAGTTCATTTACATGCCTTTGAATGTTAGTTAGTTACCTGTACGTATATTCGACTATGCCCTTTAGAAGTTACTGCAGAGGGTACTCCCCCTCCTGTTTCAGCTAGTCTCGTACCCTTTCCACCTTACTTGTAACCCACCGCAATTGACAAATGACCTGGTACTAATTTACAGCTTAAGAGTCACGTTTGGTCTGAGGTGAATGTGCGAAAACGCCTCGATTTGCTTAAAATCCAAACCCGTTTCATTTGCTGGTGAGGCAAAGCGATCGATTGTCATGACCACTAGACGTCGCAGAGAGAGAGAGAGAGAGAGAGAGAGAGAGAGAGAGAGAGAGAGAGAGAGAGAGAGAGCCTAAGGTAGCGAGTGAAGAAATGTTCAAAGGCGTGTTTAGGGTAGGTCGAAGCAATCTTACTCAAGTTTTGAAAATCATGAAAGATTAACGCAGCAGGGTCGTATTCACAGAGTAGAAGAAGATAGTGACGGAATAAATAGACAAATTAGCGTCAAGGGAGAGGCTTTGAAACTTAATTGAGTCTACAGATAGTCCACTTTATCGCTCGTCTAACTGCCTATTTTTGAATAACGTATGGTTCATTAATTAACGATATTGTATTTTTATCGTTTCGGACGACATCTTGCAAAGTATCCTCTTGTTTCATTTGTGAACATTCATGGAGAGAGAGAGAGAGAACAATGTGTAAGTCGATAACCAGTTCTGGCTATTAGCGTTTTGTGGCGTGGCAACTAGTTTTTGAAATGGCTCGTAGGTCTAGTTTCTGCGCCACCCCTCTCACACAACGTAAGTCCTCAAATTTCGAGAACGGTTATTCCAATGTGGTTCTTGAATTTCACAGCTATTTTGGTCTAATTTTCGTCTACTAGATTAAGACTGAAGCATTATGTAGCTTCGTTGCATTTAAAAGCATTGCTATGTCAGTGTAGTTACCCAACGATTTTTTTTAGCTGCATTTTTTTCTTTTCTTGATGCGGCTCAACTAAGAGAGGGTTTATTGTTACTTCCCTTACTCTACTAGTGGGTAGGAGGATGGGGAAGTTGACTGGTACGGTATCCTACTCACTCAAGGCGGTGTAGTTTTGATAACTGAAGAGGAGTACTACATGGTAGTAATGATACCTCCTCTGCCTCGCTACAAAGCAAGCATGTCCTTGATAACGCTCTTTTAAGGACAAGCATTTCGTTTGGGATGAAGTTGTGCTAACCTCTCTCTCTCTCTCTCTCTCTCTCTCTCTCTCTCTCTCTCTCTCTCTGTCGACAATGCTGCCAGCCTGCCAGACTCTTCGCGCCTTTTTATTATTATTATTATTATTTTGTATACTATCCCTCTGTAGTTTGCCGTCCAAAAAAGAACCCTTAATTTTTCCATCGCGGGGATTCTTTAATTATCCTGGATCTCAAATCTTCTCATTACGACACCAATCGCTCGTTGAAGAGAAATATAGTATCCCCGGGGGCTGTATGGTTCGTTCGCTTCTTCTTCTTCTTTGTAAAGAATGATAGTTAGAAACAGATCGGGGTGATAAATTTTCTTAAAGGCAAAAGAAAGTGCGAGAATGCGTACTACGCGATACAGGTAAGTCTGGCAGTTTGTGTAGGGGGGCCGGGCGATATGATACTGATGAATCGTGTGACTGTAGTTAAGAGTAAGCAGTTGATGTGGAAGGACGAGGATG
Source organism: Macrobrachium nipponense (assembly GCF_015104395.2). Taxonomy (NCBI): domain Eukaryota; kingdom Metazoa; phylum Arthropoda; class Malacostraca; order Decapoda; family Palaemonidae; genus Macrobrachium; species Macrobrachium nipponense. Next base: position 21,811,230 of record NC_087215.1, on the reverse strand, counting down.
GTTACGTAATCATGACTATGCCATTGTGTTATTTTGCTTTAAAGTCACTCATTGGCGTAATGGTAGAAATAAAAAAAAATTACATATTCACCACCAGGATAACCCACATATTCCTACGTGCACCTCGAAAGCTTTTCAGCACGGCCGTGGCTGTTTTGGACCTTGTAAATAACGTCATTTCATTAGTGTCAAGCTCTGGCTCCTAATTCCTGATCCGTTACATTCAGCCCCTCGCTTGCTTCAGCCCACGAGGAGACGGGAGTAATCATATTAGAAGGGCGGCTCAAGATCTTATTACGAGTTTACCTTGGGTTTCGGTGTATTCTATACAGGACGCCCCTTTTCCGCGCCTTGCGTCTTGTGAGCTCGTGAGGAGTTTGGAATTAACTCTCTCTCTCTCTCTCTCTCTCTCTCTCTCTCTCTCTCTCTCTCTCTCTCTCTCAAACGTAGAATTGTCTCGTGCTGAAGATAGGGATTTCGCGAAGTGCAAACAGTATCCTCAGAAGTGAAAATATGGTAGATACATAATACTCGCGCGCGCGCGCATACACACATATAAATGTGTATATATATATATATATATATATATATCTTATATTATATGTATTATGAATATATGTATATATATATATTATATTTTATATATATAGATATAAAAAAATAAATAATATATATATATATATATATACTATATTATTAATATATAATATAATATATATATAATATAATATATTATTAAATTTTACTGTCTGAATAGTAACATTCACTGATCGTTTTTCCAGCACCACGTATTTATTTGATCGTATAGTAATGTACTTGATATCATACTAATGCGTATGTGATTATGTACATAATTCTCTTAAATACTTTCTGGCGAATGATATGCGACCTTTCCTTTCTTCCGCTTTCAAGATGAAGCAGCAATTTCTCCCTTTTTCCAGTGGCCTTTGAAGTGGAGGAAACATATATATCGGTTTTCTCCCCCGATTTCAAACAATAGAAACGTTGGGAAAGAATCCACCTGTACCTTTCGATTAATTAGACTTCAGAAATACATCTTTTCTCGATCGATTTTCGTTAAAGGCAACAAAAGACTGCAGTCTTCAAGGGGGGGTTGGGTTGGGTTGGTGGGTGGGGTGGGGGAGGTCGAACGAATGTGGCTAATGAAAGGTTATTTTGCCTTGGGATGAAGGGAGAAGTCTTTGATTTACTGACACATTTGGGATTTCGCTTGGTCCAATTTAAGTTGATTGGAGTATGTATATATAGCATATATATAATATCTAATACACATATATGTTGGTATGTGTATTATAATATTATATATATATATTATATATATATACATATATATATATATATATATATATAATATAATTTACACATAATATATGTATATATATTATGTAAGTTTAAGGCTGCAACTTTATTCTTAACAATCACCACTCTCTCTCTCTCTCTCTCTCTCTCTCTCTCTCTCTCTCTCTCTCTCTCTCTCTCTATTTTTATATATATATATATATATATATAGATATATATATATATAATATATATATATTATATATATATATATAGTATTTTATATATACATTATATTATTTTATATATATAATATATATATAATATATATATATATATATATATATATATATATTATGTATACATACACACATATATATATATTTCCGCCCACGAACCTATCCGCAGATACGATGACAGGGTTGATTTATCGCCGAATATTTCCTTATTGCCAACCTTCCCTTCCTTCCTTCACCCTCCTCCTAGACGGCGTAGTTGTACATATTATGTGCACGTACACACAAACATACACACGTGTGTAGAAGCGGTTCAGCAATACCCAATAAGGGAATTCCTAGAAGAGGGATTCCAATATTCCCAATGTCGTATTCCTTTAAGCATCCGAGTCGCTTCGGATACGAATGCCGATGTCATTTGGTTAGGAGGAAATCGGCAGAGAGAATCACTCGGATTTTGTGTGATATATATATATATATATATATATATATATATATATATATATATATATATATAATGTGTGTGTGTGTGTATGTATATATGATACATATATTGTATGTATGTATACATGTAAATTACATATATATTATAAATATGTATATACAAGCTGACTAACCTGGCGTTGCCTGGGAAAGCTTTCAAAGACAGAAAAATTTTCCTTCGTCCCTTTTGAATTGTTTTGTCATGTAAAACACGTGTGCTGTCATTGAGGATGCTTTTCTTTCCTTTGATTCATCATTCAGTCTTGAATTCATCAAATAAGACTGCGTGGGGAAAATGTGACGGTGTCATACAGACTTCCGCAATGAACAGAAGTTCACGTATATTGAAAGGTTAGTAGGTGCAGAGATTCACTCGGGAAAGTGAATAGCGGATGAATCGTTGTAGAGACTAAATAGGGAACCCATGGACGAATTGCATATGCACTCCTTGATAGAAAGAATGCAGCGGCAGTGACCGTATGAAGCTCAGAATTTAACAGTATTATTTCACAGCAATAACGAAAAAACAACTGCAACTGAAGTTGTTCATGCGCACAACTTCAGTTAACCAGGGGCCGTTCAGTCGCCTGATTATCACCTCGTTTTCAAGACTGGTATTGGAGCGTTATCGCAGAAAATTAGATGGTAGGCTGTCAGCGTGACAAATAGCTTCAGAATATCCAAAAGTTATTAAGATGCAGTGTCCGTTGGCTGTATATATATTAAGTTATCACCAGGATGGTAATTTTAGACACAGTAAAGAGAGCTGCAACTGTTTTCGGTATTCTATGGTTGTTAACGAACGGGTATCAGTTTCATCTGGCGTTTCTGAGTGAAATTGTCGATATATGTTTCCAATGTTGATTTTATCCGAGTAATAAACAATTATATTAATTAAAAGTTATGATAAAAATGTACGTAAATTCTGATAAAAAATTGATTTTATAGGGGAATTATTGTTGCTGGGTAATCATATGTCTGACAGGGCCTGGAAGAAAACCTGGAGTGCTCAAGGAAAAGTGACCATTAACCCGTAAAGCACCTACAGGAAAACCTGACGGAATTGGTAAAAACGAAAATTTCATGGGTAGGGGTTCGATTTTGGGGTATAACCTCCTTGGTGTCACAGGGGCCGTGTGCCAAATTTTGTATGGGATCTGTCAAGCGGTTTGGATTTCTGTAGTGAACAAACAATACAAGCATTTATTTTTAATATATATATATATACACACATACGTACATTCTTACTCATGAATCAAGCTAGAATGTTTAGTTTACACTGAACAGAATAGTTGCATACAAAGGGACAGACTCGAAAACAAATGGCAATAAAACCAAAAACGGTACATGGCGTTAATAGCAAGTGGAAATAGGTAATGCAAGTTTGAACAAAAAAGAAAAAGGCCAGTTCAAATTTCCAAGTAAGAGAACAAACATATTCCAGCGTCATTCCATAATCTTATATTTTTCTAAAATCAGAGTCCACTGGATTTTTATCAATTTCCAAGACAGCGCTGCTAGTCATTTCACTGAAATTTCTTCTTTCAGTTCCTTTTTGTAATTAATGTCATCACTTAAGTCATTTCTCTTATTACTTATATCTTCACTTGGAAAGTATCATTTGTCGATATATTTAAAAAAAAATATAAAAGTCCCTCAACCCTCAAAATTTTATGAGCGATTATTGTGATTCAAATGTCGGTATAGCTTATTCAGCTAAGACATTCGATTCCTGTGAACTGCGTCTGCTCTCTATACCCTTAATATAACTTAAAAATTTAGATGCTTTCTGAGAGAAAATCTCCTTTATTATATCGAGAATGATCAAAGGAAAGCTGATACAATAGGTACCGATTTCTGTCATTGTTTAGCGAGACGACTATTTATTCACTTTGCTAAAACTAGGGCCGAAATGATGTGGGAAATCAAGTTACTAATCTGGCCTTAACTTCGCTTCATGAAGAACAAAACTTAGGGTAACTTCTTGAAGTGAAGTTGCGAGGCTAAATATAACGCTTTAAGAAACTGTGAAAGTGAAAGTGACTGCGTAGTCCGCAGATTCTTAGTTGGTCTTGGGTTGCGTTGGGTGCCCACATAATATATTACATAATATATGTATATATATATATCATATATCTATATATATTTTATATATATATATTATAATATATACAATATACACATAAGAGATCCTTACGTGAAAATGAAAGGAGGAGGTACCAAGACTTAGGAATAAAAGTTGAAAGTGTTGGTACCTCCTCCTTTTCATTTTTACGTGAGGATCTCTTATATACTTCCCCCACCGGGAACCATTGTGGGGATATTGCAAGATATAATATTAGTAATACATATAATATATAGAAATTAGGAAAAGATATATGTATATATATACATATATAAATGTGTGTATTATGTATTGGTTGAGTTTTGCTGTTTACGAAAGCTATGACATCAGTCAGTCGGATACGAATATTTCTCATCGAAAAAGATTGAATCATTCTCTCTCTCTCTCTCTCTCTCTCTCTCTCTCTCTCTCTCTCTCTCTCTCCTCTCATCACCTGCTTCTTGAGAGATATGCTTATCCTGTTTCGTCTTAAAAGGCCAGATAAGGAACTGCTCAATTTTCACGAACTCGAAAAGTTCTTTATCACTGGCTTTTATTGGTGAGGAGATGCTGCTGCTTGCTCGTGCTTGCATGTTCGTAATATTTGCATGAAAAACAGCTCTGCTTGCAGGGGACGTCGGATTTCTTCTCTTCTCGAAAATTTTGCCGATCTGCAGTTCCAGATCTGGAACTGTCGGCTGGTTCTTGGTGTGTTCTTCCTGCATATTCTTCGACACTTATTAGTATTTTGTATTATTTTGGTCCTGATTGTATACTTTCATCAAGTGGTCTTTCGTTTCATTGGTTTTTATTAGGTTGATCTCGCTGGATGATAAGCTGGAAAAGGGGGAAGTTTGAAGTGGTTTTCATCGTTTTTTTCTCAGATTGATCTCGCTGGATGATAAGCTGGAAAGGGGGGAAGTTTGAAGTGGTTTTCATGGGTGTTTGGTCAGATGGATCCCGCTGGAAGATAAGCTGGAATAGGAGCTGGAAAAGGGGGAAGTTAGAAGTGGTTTTCATTGGTTTTTGCTCAGATTGATCTCACTGGATTATAAGCTGGAAAAGGGAGAAGTTTGAAGTGCTGGTTTGGTAAAGATTACTGAAATGATAAGAAAGTTGAGATTCAGTTTGGAGGAAAGGAGAAAAGGGCTTGGGTGGAATCGCAGAGGGGTAGAAGGATAAGAAGAAGGCAGCGGATCAGGTGGCATGATAAATTGAGGGGAGATTTGAAGAAGAAACTAGCTGAGGAAGATGCTTTTGACAAAAACAGCTGGGGGAAGACGCTTCAAGGCAACCGACCCTATAGCTTAAGGATAGCAAGTTGGATGATGATCTTGCAACATCTTAGCTTAGTGTATGAGATTCTTAGTCGCTGAGGTATTATGATGATCACTTACTTAGACCATTTGTTTCTCTGTCGTATATATATGTATATATGACTTTAGATTACATTCTTAGATATGGCCTCTTGCTGCTCTATAGTTTGCGGTGGTTTCGTCCGTCTAGTAATATTTCTGCATTTGAGTGGATGTTTTGATGCTTTGTAATGAGTGACTTCCTCAGTTAGCGAGACATTTTCTGCTTGTGAGTGAGTAAGCGACTGCCTTATTTTCTACTTATTTGGTCGCCTCACTAATTCTGCCCTGTGCATTGTGCACTATGATTTCTCTCCTCTTGACTTATATTTTCCCTTGTTTAAAATAATTTTCCATGATACTTTGACTATAGTAGATTCACATCAACCATGCATCTGATGTGTACGCCAGTCCCTTACGACGCTCCTGATTGGCTGTTGATAAGCCAATCACAGGGCTGGAAACTCTCAGTCTCTCGAGAGAGTTCACATAAGCAGGATGCATGTTTCACCTCTCCTGAGGGATACGACTTTCAAAGATCTCCCTCAGGAGAGATGGAACATACATCCTGCCTATGTGAACTCTCTCGAGAGACTGAGAGTTTCCAGCCCTGTGATTGGCTTATCAACAGCCAATCAGGAGCGTCGTAAGGGACTGGCCTAGAAATCAGATGCACGGTTGATGTGAATCTACCATAGTTAGCAACGTTTGATATCCGATTTTGACAGTTTTGCGTTTTTTTTTTTTTTTTTTTTACCTGTTAGTGAACATATATGAGAATTAATTGCGTCCTAGTCAGCCGTCCTTCACCCCTTTTCTTGTCTAATTAGAGCTATCATATCCATCCCTCTCTTTCTATTTTGATTTTGAAAAAAAAAATGACTTAGGCATACGCTCTGCTGTCTGGCTGTCGCGTTGTCTTAACTTTGTCATTTATGAACTTAATGATTGATATTTCCGTATTCGAACGATCATATTGAATTCCAATATCCGTGAATAGGTTTGGCCAAAAATAACAATGCAGAGATGAATTTTAAAGTTTACGAAGAATTTCTTTGGTTTACTCCTTTTTGGGGTTGAGATGTACCGTTGGAAGGGGCGGGGCGAGGGAGTGAGGTTGCACGAAGGGTCTAGAAAAGGGAAAAAGGGAGGGAGGGAGGTTTTGGAAGGGTCAGGAGAAAGGGAGGGAAGGAGGGGAGCTATTGGAAGGGTTAGGAGAAAGGAAAAAGGGAGGGAGGGAGATTTCGGAAAGATCTGGAGAAGGAAAAAAGGGAGGGAGGGAGTAAGGTAAGGTAGGAAGGACCGGGTGAAGGGAGGGAGGGAGATATTAGAATGGTCTGGGGAAGGGAAAAAGGGAGGAAGGGAAAGTAAGTACGGTATGAATGGCCAGAGAGGAAAGGCAGGAGTTGTCGGAGGGTCTGAAAAAGGAAGGAGTGACAGGTTGTGGGATGAACCGGAGAGAGAGAGAGAGAGAGAGAGAGAGAGAGAGAGAGAGAGAGAGAGAGAGAGAGATGGTCCATAAAGGGACTACGAAAAAGTAGAAGGAGTTCTTAGGAAGAAAAAGGGAAAGGTGTAGCAGAAAGGGAGGGTGAGGTGAAGGAATAGAGTATCGGAGAGGTCATACAAAGTAGAACAAAGTATTACTACGTGAAAGAGGAAGAAGTGTTCTTATAAAAGTGCTTGAAGAACAACTTACTTGTGTCCTGTGAAGTGTCATATGGGAAGAATGAGCGTTTGAAAGGAAAGGAGAGGAGAGAGAGAGAGAGTCGTTGTGAAGACGCAGAGAGAGAGAGAGAGAGAGAGAGAGAGAGAGAGAGAGAGAGAGAGAGAGCACCTCCGACACACATCAACAATGATGATTTGCTTTCGTTTCGGGAGACAAAGGTTCCTTCATTCCCGCGTGTTAATTGAAGAGAGCAAAAATAGGCCCATTTGCTGTAGCGCGCTATTCATTTGCAATTCATGCCAAAATGTTGATCCAGGCCTTTTGATTTCGCTAACGAATCATCAACGATACGTGAGAGAGAGAGAGAGAGAGAAGGTCAGTAGAATGGTGGCGAGGTAGAGCGATAATTGTATGTGTGCTTTTGCGAAGGCGACGCGGAAAGGATGAAAAAAATTGAAGTCAGAGAGAGAGAGAGAGAGAGAGAGAGAGAGACTTAGTAGGTCAGTAGAATGGTGGCGATGATGTGTATAGTATGTATAAGAGAGAGCGATAATTGTGTGCTCGCTTACATGAGAGAGACAAGGAAAGGATGAAAAAAAAATTGAGAGAGTAATGACGTGTGGTGTGTGATGTGTGTGGGGAGTGGCCGCTTCTAGTGAAGAGAGGAGGAAAGGGATGGGCCCCGAATATTGAGAGAGTAATGAGTGTGTGTGTTGTGTGTGTGTGTGTGGGCGCTTCTGTCGAAGAGGGGAAGGGATGACCGAATATTAAGTGAGAGAGAGAGAGAGAGAGAGAGGGAGAGAGAGATGAGAGAGAGAGAGAGAGAGAGAGAGTCCATTTAATATCGATACCATATATCGCCACATTTAGCCCCGTTAGATTATTGCAATGCAGATTGTCAATGAATTTCGGCTGTGAACGAGTTATGTGATTAATGTTGGCCGCCTGCATTGGAGCGGCTGCTGTTTTCCTCGTATTCATAGCCCCGTTTGAGTGCGTTCGGTAAAAGGGTAATTGGCCTATTTTCCAACTGAGGGTGTTTTTCCAAAATTGCCAAATGAGCGAATTCGATTGTTACCTTTTGACGAGTTTCATGTTCTGTTTTTCTGATTTTTTTTTTTTTTTTAATTGATGCTTTTGTTGGAATATGTAACAAAAACCCTTTCGTTGTTAGGTAAAAGAGTTGTGATAAATTTCTGGTATTTTTGTCTCCTCAGCTTTTCATACAAATGACACGTGTTTAGGTCTGGGTTTATCACACACACACACACACACACACACACACACACACACACACACACACACATATATATATATATATATATATATATATATATATATGTATATATATATATATATATATATATATACACTATGTATGTATGTGTATGTATATTATGAACCGGAATCTTTAAGGGAAAATGCAAAATAATAATAATATTAATAACAATAATGTTTATGGTGGTTATGTGGTAACTTTAAGCCCTTAAAATTCATTTTTAAACGCTGAAGAGAGTGCTTGAGGTGTACTAAAATCGCAAGTATGAGCATAATGATTATAATCATATGGCAATATGATAAAGGAAATGCTATGCAAAACTTCTCGGTAAAAGCCTTAAATTTTCTCTTTGCCTGCTCTTTCTTGCACAATTTTCCTCTTATCTTAATATAATGGGCGTAATGTCTGTCCGACCGTCTGTCATTCAGTCACGGCCAAACGGCTGTCCGATGGGCATGAAACTTGGCAGGGTTATAGTGGGGACTCCTAAGATGGTTTATATTGAGGTTTCATCTTACCTCCCTCCCAACCCTCCGAAGGGGGTGGGGGTGAGAATGGATTCCCTGAAATGGAGCTGGGTCTGCCCGTGAAACGAGGCTGGTTATACCCGTAGACTTAGTTACTTTACGACTTTTCATACTTTAATTTCTGTTAACATATGTTTGTTAGTAACGAGAAGGGCAACAGGCCCCATTTTGTCCTCTGGTTCAAGTTGAATCTCTTACTATAGTTCCTCAGATTTTGTTTAATGTTAGCCATTTTATGCACAATATCAAGATATAGGATTTTTATATTTAATGTGATAATTTTCATCAGGTCTCATCATAAGAACCTTTGTTTTCTGAGGAAATTGCGCTCGTTGGACCATTGCTTAGTTTGTGGTCATTTAATTCTCATAAAGAAGTTTTCTCCTCATATTTTTGACGCCAATTTATGTTATAAGCCAGTTTTAAGTTTACTACTTATTCCTGATAAAATGCGCTTTGGCCTAAGTTGTTTCGCTCTGGTTTTCCCATTCTTAGTTTTGTGCAAAAGAAACCTATTGAGATGTCTTTGTCCGTTCGCACTTTATCTGTCCGCCCTCAGATCTTAAAAACTACTGAGGCTAGAGGGTGGCAAATTGATATGATGATCATCCACCCTCCAGTCATCAAACATAACAAATTGCAGCCCTCTAACCCCTGTAGTTTTTATTTTAAGGTTAAATTTGCCCATGATCTTGCATCATGTGACGCTGTAGGACAGGCCATCACCGGACCGTGGCTGAAAGTTTCTTGGGCCACGGTTCATTCAGCTTTATACGCTGTACAAAACACTCGATTGCTCCGAAGAAACTTAGGCGCATTTTTTTACGTGTTTAGCTTAAAACATCCCTTGTTCATTCCTGTATATTTCCAATATTTTGGAATGTCATACCACATTACCGTCCATATTCAGTGTTTGTATGCAGAGCTGGATTGGGTGTGACGTCACGTAACTCTTAAAAGTCACCCAGTGGAGTCATCTCTTGTGCTCGTGTCCAGTTCGACGTCCATGATGATGGTCGCAGTGACGTCAATTTGCATCAGTCAGTCAAGCTGTCATGTTCAGTTCATTATTAGCAATGACAAGGCATTTAATTGTCTCTCTTGCTTAGCTTTTATTTCTTTGCTGTATCCGCAATTCGGTTTGTTTGTGTGTGTATTTATTTATTTATTAGCAGGATTAAGCAAATGCATGAGTGTGGATTTTCTCCAAACTTCACCAGTGGTGGTTATTGTGCTTAGCTAAAAAAGATTAATTTTTGATGAGGTAGGAATTTAGGGTGAAGGGCTCCTTTTTTTTTTTTTTTTTTTTTTTTTGTAGTGGGGCGGTGGACTACTCAGCCTTAGCGGAGGTTTGTGGTCTCTGATGTCTCTTGTGATGGATATTGATGTTCAAATGGCTAAAATGCACTTTTAGAAATACCACGATCTCTTGCCAGTTGTGTTTGTTTGTGTATATTTATCTGTTAATTTGTTTACCCTTGTAGTCGTTATCTTCATAAGTTGTATTTAATGACTTTCTTTTGCATACACTATTCTCTCCTTACTATATATGCATTTAGTTGTTTGTACTGTCTATTTTTGTAATTTTTCCGTTGTGCAACACGTCTTTCATCGCTAAAAAGAAAGCTATCGTGTTATGAAGAACTTGTTATGACATTGTTTTTCTATTGTTTTCCTTATAATAAAACATTTATTGTCTCTTGTATAAAGCACTTTTGTTATAAAGTGTAGAGTTATAAAGCTTTTTTTTTTTCTCTCTAGAAGGTTTTTTTGTTTAAGTAACTCGAAGAAACTTGACCCACGGCAGTAAAATCCACTGAATATGACGGTTACAACAAAATACTTTTGCAGTTCACTTTCCCTATCTATAAAGAAATAGTTTTATTTTAAAGTGTTTATTTTGTTGTTAAAAGAATTGTTAGGTTGTTAGACACATTACTTTGTTATAAAGCAGTTTTAATTCCATGACTATTTACGTCTGCAGTGTCAAGTACTACACGATTAATTAAGCTGGCTTAATCTAAAATCAGGAGATTCTTAACCTTCTCATGACTTCAGACTCCCAATGAACTGTCCAATAAGTCCATCTTGAGTCCTATTTGTTGACAGTATAACTTGATATATTTAGGTAGTTTATTGCATACTTTAGGTAATGTACTTAGTTTAATACATACTTTAGGTATGAATAGCTAGGAATAGAACATACAAGAAAATCAAAAGCATTTATAGCGTTGTACAGTTATTTATTTACAAAATGTACCCATGTATACGTTGAAACATTAAAATCAAATATATGCAAATATTCAGGGATCAAGTCCCATACCCTCAGCATGTGATTCTCATACCCCCAAGGGGCATGGATACCCCCTGTTGAGAACCCCCTGAAATTCTAGACCAGACAGACACCGAGTGTTATCACGAACAAGCCACTGGAAATGTTGCTTAGGAGTATATGTCATTCTAATTTTCGTGAATATGAAGCATTCCTGAATGTGGTGTCCAGGCTTGGTCACTTCGACGCTTCTTTCAAATGAACGCCATATTCTTTGGAAGTTTGAATTTCATGTCAGTGGTCCCTGTAAGGCTGTTCCATATGAATATAGGTTTAATAATAATAATAATTACAGCTCGATACCAGAGCTTACCCAAAGCAGCCCACTATCGGCCCCTTTATTTGCTTTGGGAAAATAGCAGGTCCTTTAAGCTCCCATCCGATGACAATTTCATTGAAATGAGGACGGTAGAAGGAGGATTGAATAGTGAATTAAGAGTTACGTGCATTGTATAGCAGTTGTCAGTTGTAGGCTTATACAATATATGCTACAGCCTTTGAAAACTATGTCTACAGAAAGCTGGCAGTCGGCCTAGGAACATAACGTTTTAGTTAGAGAACCAGTTTGTGAAATTGATCAGATTAAATCTAGTAGCACCAGGCTAAATGCACATTGACCCGCTGATTGAAGTAATTAAATGGTATGTTTGCGTCATCATATAATTCATCCCGTGTGTCAACCTATCACCTTTTTGCCCTTGGTTGTGCTAAATATCGTTTCTTTGATAGCCTCGGGGCTATACCTAGTAGTTAATATTTCTTTCGATATTCGCCCACAAGTGAAGCTATTTCAATTCGGCACCGTGATGCCACACAGAAATGAGCACCCTTGACTTCTTATCTGCCACCTGCTTTGGCTAATTTATGATGTCAGCTCAAAGAAATGAATGGATCATTTGTTACCTAACTAGACCAAAGGTTGGCGGAAAGGTGCTATAAATATGTCAGAACGCAAGTTCGTGTGACATCGCTTATTACCCGAGAATGTTTTGTAGCATCTTATATTATTTGCCTCAGTTAGCTAATATACGTCTCAGAATTGGAGTCTGTTATGAAATGAATATGCGTGACTTTTTTTTTTTTTTATATGTCAGTATACGCTAAAGAACAACGGAATGCGGTATTTTGACCAAAGAATCTGTGTCAAAGATGTAAAGTGCCAGATAAAATACTCACTAGTTTAAGTAGTACTACAAAGAAAGAAATGTATGTTGTTATTGTTATTATTGAAGACAATGAAATATGATGAAATATAAAACACTTATTGCTTCATAAAAATTGATTTATTAGTAAAAATATGGTGCGAAGTGCATTTCTATTATGAAATCAAATTTCAGAAGGGTCAAAGTGCCCTCTGATGACCTGGGAAACATTGTAAGTTGTTTTTGTTTTTATTTACTGAAATGTTACTTGATTAGAAGCGAAGAATAATGTTTTGTTGCTGGATACTCTAATGGTAAAGAGCTTTACCCTCTATTTTAGTCACTTGTTGGATAAGCCGAGATATGAATGTCTCTCTCTTTTAGAATTTTTGTCTGGGTCGAGTCAGGGATGCATTTCTCTCTCTCTCTCTCTCTCTCTCTCTCTCTCTCTGCTCTCTCTACTCATCTCTCTCTCTCTCTCATACATCGATTTCTTTCAACCTCTGTTTTTTCTCTCACCTTAAAAACCTCTCTCTCTCTCTCTCTCTCTCTCTCTCTCTCTCTCTCTCTCTCTCTCTCTCTCTCTCTCTCTCTGTCATACATACATCAATTTTTGTCAACCTCTTTATTTTTATCTCACCATCAAAGTCTCTCTCTCTCTCTCTCTCTCTCTCTCTCTCTCTCTCTCTCATACATACATACATCGATTTCTGTCAACCTCTGTTTTTTCTCTCACCATAACACCCTCTCTCTCTCTCTCTCTCTCTCTCTCTCTCTCTCTCTCTCTCTCTCTCTGCGCGCGCCATCGCCATCGCCACGATAACCATCATCATTAAAAGTCTTCCCCCACAAACAAAATGCCGCCATTTCCGCGCCCCATAAAACACCCAGAGTGGCCTTTTTTCCCCTTAATTAAGCGACTTTTTACGACGCAGCGTCCGCAGCGACAGACCAAAGCTCTCCTGATGAACGCGTCATCCGAGGACACCAAGTATCTGAGGAAATGGTTAGTCACCGATAACACCACGTACGTTTCTCGTACTGTATCTACGATTGAAATTATCTACGATTAGATAATACTATACTTGCTTATTGTGATGTCTGTCTGGTCGTCCGCTTCAAATATAAAAGCAAGAGCCTCTGTGGCGTGATCGGTATGGTCTTGACCTGCCACCGACCTGCCACCTCGGTGGCTGCGAGTTCGATTCTCGGGCATTCCATTGAGGTGTTAGAGATGTGTATTTCTGGTGATAGAAGTTCACACTCGACGTGGTTAGGAAGTCACGTAAAGCCGTTGGTCCCGTTGCTGAATAACCGCTGTTTCCTTGCAACGTAAAAGCACAATACAAACAAGCAAACAAACAAATATAAAACCCCCGTAGTGGGTTAGTGCCAAGGAGTACCCCTCGTGGAGCACTGTAGGTAGCATTACTTGAGGTTCCCCTTTTGTTCCTTTTACTGTGCCTCCTTTCATATTCGCTTTATTCCATCTTACTTTCCACCCTCTCCTAACAGTTGATTCACGGTGCAACTGCGAGGTTTTCCTGCTCTTTCAACTTTCCAGCCTTTTACTCTCGCTTTCCGTATCAGTGCTCAATGACCTTATGGGTCCCAGTGTTTGGCCTTTGGCCTAAATTCTGTATTCAGTTCAGTTCAAATATAACCCGCTTCTTAACTGTGGAGAAATATACATTAAATCTGAGTTTTGATCTTCAATCTGTGATAAAATATGAAATGTTTGCATTAAAATTGTGATTCTGTAAATTTTGTTAACGATGCGCGGTTTTCCCTTATGAGGGTTGATTTTAGAGGAATAACGAGGGGAAATTGGTTGCAATGGTTGCTGCCACATTCATACTTTTGAGAAAACTTACACATCTTATGCAGTAACATACACCTCCCCAGAATGCTCGTTAGCAGTGCGGAGAATGTGCTATTTAAAGCGAAACAAAAACTTCGCCGCAGTCGAGTTTCTCAATAACGTATAATGCTGCATAAAACCATCAACTATGACCGGCAGCTCTCCAGTTCCTCACAGATGCGGTAGAGCGAGGATGCGTCCCATGGCTCCGAAAAGCGCTGCCAGATGCGCGATCCATGGCTAATTTTAACCTTAAATTAAATATGAAATACTAAGGCTAGAGGATTGGAATTTGGTATGTTTGATGATTGGTGGATGGGTAATCAAAATACCAATTTGCAGCTCTCTAGCCTCAGCAGTTTATTTAGATCTGAGGGCGGACGGACGGACAGACCATAGTTTTCTTTTTACATAAAACTAATAGATTATTTTAAAAGTTTGGAGATAAGCGGAGAAATTATTGGTTGGTATGCATTACGTCAAAATCAGGCCGATCGTAAAATGTGTGATCAATTAGTCAACGACCAAATTAACTGCAAAGTTCGAAAGTTGGTAGGTGATTAAATATAACGGAATTAAAAATGAATACAATTAATTCGTTCCTCGTATAGGTTTTAATAGATCCGAACTATCCTTGAGAGAGAGAGAGAGAGAGAGAGATTGATGGTCTGTATATATATCATATATATATATATATATATATATATATATATCATATCATATATGAGACGAGAGCGAGAGAGAGAGAGAGAGAGAGGGTCTGTATATGTGTGAGAGAGAGTTACAAGGATTAGGAAGTCTCAAAGACATAATTATTAGTTCATCCGAGGAGACATCGTCTGCTCACTTATCTGTAGGAGCAGGTTTTACTGTTCATTCACAGTGTCCTATTGATTTTGTGTAGCATTCTTTCACTCTTCCACACTGTTGCTGTTTACAACATCTGGTGGAAGTTTATTCCACGTGTCACATATCTTGTACGTAAAGTCCCCACAATGAGATGTGTTGTATCTCGTCAGTTCTAGTTTCCATTCATTATTTCTTGTCTGGGTTTCGTTTAACGTAAATAGGTTACTGTTTACTTTTGTTATGCCTTTCACTATTTTGAATGTGTATTAGTTGTCCTCGCAGTCATCGTGTTTCTGAGCCATACATGTTCAGGCTCTCTAGTTCGTCTTTGGTAACCTATTTGCCTGATGGATGAAGTTAACTTTGTGGCTCTTGCTTGTACCCCGTCTAATCTATTCATGTCCTTTCTTAGTGTTAGAGAGAGAGAGAGAGAACGACTTGTTGATGGTGAGAGAAGAAGAGAGATAGAAAGAGATTGATGATGATGATGATGAGAGAGAGAGAGAGAGAGAGAGAGAGCGACGTTTTGATGGTGAGAGAAGTGAGATAGAAAGATTGATGATGACGATGATGATGAGAGAGAGAGAGAGAGAGAGAGAGAGACGACATGGCATCCGTCGTGCACCCAATATAGGGTAATAACCAACAGTGGTCATTATCGCGTGAGTCATGCGTCTTGGAATGCATGAGTGAGTTTCTGCATGACTCCGTCATGAGCAAGATATTGTGCTTTAATTCCTTAAACATTTAATTTATATCGTACTTTAATTGCTTAAACTTTTAATTCGGATCTTGGCCTCGTTAGTCGCAATTCTGCTCTTAAGGGATTAGAGATGGTTAGGCGACTCTGTTGGAGATGTTGCGCATTGTTGTATGTTGGTTGTTGTGGTACGTGTTTCACTTTCGTATGCGTACATATTATATAAGTATTGCATACGAATATACTGCACTAATATATATATATATATATATATATATATATATATATTTATATATATATATATATATATATATATATATATATATATATATATAGCGAGAGAGAGAGAGAGAGAGAGAGAGAGAGAATGTATGTATGTATAAAATGTAATACATATATATATCCTCCATAAGGCTTTCCTCCTTGCTTTTGGGTGGTTCTAGAAGAAAATAAAAAAAAAGCAATCACTGCAGCATTCATTCTTCAGCTAAATAATCCTGTATGAGCCAGTGTGCTGAATACTTCCAAACTCCAACCAACTCTTATATATACACTAAATCTATTGCTGATGCGTCAATATCCCCTGTTCACATTTCGTTAACTCACCCAGACATATACAACTATACCATACCACCCTTGATGCTGTTAGGGTCCCAAGTAGACCCTACATACCTACAAACTTTCATCGCACTGGCCAGCTAATCTTTAATAAACAAGAAATTATATATATATATATATATATATATATATATATATATATATATATATTCTTGTCATATTAAATGTATCTTCATCATCATACGCATTACAATATCGGCATTTCCGCCATATGTTCCCTAACTTCAGTCCTGCATTGAGTATCAATTCATATGCATATTTCTATCTGTCAACAAACACCAGTGATTGTGTTTGACCTCTGTTTCTGCTCGCCTGGCGT
Source organism: Macrobrachium nipponense (assembly GCF_015104395.2). Classification (NCBI taxonomy): domain Eukaryota; kingdom Metazoa; phylum Arthropoda; class Malacostraca; order Decapoda; family Palaemonidae; genus Macrobrachium; species Macrobrachium nipponense. Next base: position 21,794,460 of record NC_087215.1, on the reverse strand, counting down.
CAGGCGCTACGTTTCCGATCGCATAAATCAGTAAGTTGCGAACTTTGACCCCCACTCGTACCCTTCGCCACAGTGCCTCTTCCAGACTTCCTTTTTCTTGCTTTTTCTTTTGTTTTCAATTTTCATTCAAATATTATGTAAAAAAAAAAAAAAACATTTTTATTCACTAACGAATGCTTGCTTGAAAATACTGTACAGTGCAGTGGTTCTCAACCAGGGAGCAATTTCCCCCCTAACGGGAATTTCAGAGTTTTGGGGGTAGGGTAGGAATTGCAACCAAAGATTGGCAGGCTCAAACTGGCACTAGGACCACACAAAACGTAGTGTGCACCGGATTTTCAGTACTAAATGCATATTTGGAATGCACCTTTTGAGGCAGACAATTTTGGAAGGGGTGAGAGAATGACATTCTAACACATTACTTAAGGTTCTTTGCAGTGTCCCTTCGGCCCCTAGCTGCAACTACTTTCATTCCTTTTACTGTACCCCCGTTCATATTCGCTTTCTTCCATCTTACTTTCCACCCTCTCCTAACAATTGATTCATAGTGCAACTGCGAGGCTTTCCTCCTGTTACATCTTTCAAACCTTTTCACTGTCAATTTCCGTTTCAGCGCTGAATGGCCTTAGTTGCCCCAGTGTTTAGCAGTATGCCTGAAATCTATGAAATCAATCAATCTAACATATGGTGGAAGAGTGTGTTGGCCAAAAGAGGCTGAGAACAGCGGGTAGTGTTTACCATATAAGGACATTCCATCATGATATAGGTCTCCGTCATTAATCACTGAAGTTTGATCCCGTTGCTGAATAACCACTGGTTCCATGCAACGTAAAAACGCCATACAAGCAAACAAACAAACTAAAATTTGATGAGCCGAATATAGGCCTACCTCGGAATTTTGTTAAGCCTAATATAAACCTGAATAAGAATTTATGCTGAACCGAAAATAAACCAACCTAGGAAATTTTTACAAACCGAGTGCAGTGCGATCTCGAAAATTTGGTCTATAAACCTGCCCCGGAATTGCTGATAAACCATAAATAAACCTGCCTCGGAAATTATGATAAACCATAAATAAACCTGCCTCGGAAATTATGATAAACCATAAATAAACCTGCCTCGGAAATTATGATAAACCATAAATAAACCTGCCTCGGAAATTATGATAAACCATAAATAAACCTGCCTCGGAAGTTAACCGAACTTTTTAGAATAAACCAGTAGAAAGTGAAATCGCAACAGTTAATCAAGTTCTGAGTCGTCTAAAGCCATTAATTCCTGGCTTGAATCCAAAAGACAAAGAAAAAAAAATTCTAGCAGCAAAATGGTTAAGAAATCAAATTAATGCAGCAAATAGGTTATATAGGTATAGGAAAAAATTATTGCGGCAAATCAGTCAAGGAAAAAAATTATCGCAACAAATAAGGAAAAAATTGTTGCAGCAAATAAGGAAAAAATTCTTGCAGCAAATAAGGAAAAATTGTTGCAGCAAATAAGGAAAAAATTCTTGCAACAAATAAGGAAAAAATTCTTGCAACAAATAAGGAAAAAATTCTTGCAACAAATAAGGAAGAAATTCTTGCAACAAATAAGGAAAAAATTGTTGCAGCAAATAGATTAAGGAAAAAAATTGTTGCAGCAAATAGGATAAGGGAAGAAACTCCAAGCATCAAGTAGGTTAAGGAAATAAAATTCTTGCAGCAAATAGATTACGGAAAATATTCTAGCGGCAAATAGATTAACGAAAGAAATCCTAGCCGCAAATAAGTTGAAAAAATTCTAGCAGCAAATAGACAGGGAAATAAAGTCTAACAGCAAATAGGTTAAGGATATAAAATTCTTGCAGCAAATAGGTTGAGGAGAAAATTGTAGCAGCAAATAGGTTTCTTAATTCCGTGGGTGCAGAGAGAGAAATAGAGCATAATGAGCTGGTCATAACGTCCAAGTGGCGAATACGACGCCTATGATTTATAGAGAAAGCTTATATATACTGTCGTTATGATTAAGTACATCATAAAATATGTAGTACATGGCGACAGAGATGATGATAAAATGAATATTCTCATTGGATAGTTTAAGCAGGTTCTCTCTCTCTCTCTCTCTCTCTCTCTCTCTCTCTCTCTCTCCATACACACGCTTTTATATTATATATATATATATATATACATATATATATATTATATACTTATACATACATACACGAATACACACATTGACAGTCATAACTACGAAAGCGGTGATGTAATACACAGGACTGGGGCTGGTGCGGGGGCGGGGGTGGGTGATCCAAGAGCGCAACACGAGCCGGAAAAGTTTCCCAGTTTGAAGCTGGAGAGAGTAGACATCCAAGCGGATCGAGCCCGAGTAAAGCCAGCGTAAAGATGATAACAAATGGACAGATTTTTCATTGAGGAGATTATTGAAATTGGCCACACCCACCCCTTCCCCCTTTTTTTGTTCGTTTTTATTTTCGCGGCAGCCGAGTTATTCTGCCAAATTAAAGAAGTGCGTTTTTTACGTATGCATTTGGCATTATCCGGTACAGGCCTCAGTGGCGTGGTCGGTATGGTGTTGGCATGCCACCTCGTTGGCCGCGAGTTCGATTCCAGGGCATTCCACTGAGGGGTGAGAAATGTGTATTTTTGGTGATAGAAGTTCACTCTCGACGTGGTTCGGAAGTCACGTAAAGCTGTTGGTCCCGTTGCTGAATAACCACTGGTTCCATGCAACGTAAAAACACCATACAAACAAACAAACAAGCAAACGGTACTTTGCATATCCCCAACCCAAAATATGTTCAGGGGCTATCATCGTGCTACTTACTATCCGCAGGCGGACCTTTTATATTTGATCGTAGCGGGGGCCGGTTCTCTGCAGAAATGAAAACTGCATTTTGCTGACTTGTTGGGCGGCGTAACCGATCGTGCGCATCTCTCCAGACAGTCTTTTTTATAGGCTACCGGCATTTGAGAGTCCTTGACGAGTCTTAGCTTGTATTTATTTTTTTTGTTTCTTGTTGAGTTTTTTTTTTTTTTTTTTTCCAAGGGTTCCCACAGCCAATGTAGGAGTGCCGAATGCTAACCGGTCCACCGCGGGCGCATTATGTGTGCTTTGGAGTCTGACTCACGCAATTCGCCGACCCGGCGACCCTTGGAAGATTAAGGAAAAATTAGAAGATGATTTTGTTATTTTGACTTGCTGTGATTCTTTTCCTGGAAGGGATTTCATGTTTTAATACTTTGTCTATGTTTTGTTGGGGTTATTATATTTTATATCTGTTTTGTTGAGATTATAATATTTTAAATTTTGTTGGGGTTATAATACTTTATATCTCTGTTTTGTTGGGATTATATATTTTATATTTTGTTGGGGTTATAATACTTTATATCTCTGTTTTGTTGGGATTATAATACTTTATATCGCTGTTTTGTTGGGATTATAATATTTTATATTTTGTTGGGGTTATAATACTTTATATCTCTGTTTTGTTGGGATTATAATACTTTATATCAATTGTTTTGTTGGGATTATAATATTTTATATTTTGTTGGGGTTATAATAATTTGACTGGTTTGTTGGGGTTATAATACTTTACCCCGGTTTTGTGGGGTTATACTACTTTGTCTCTGTTTTGTTGAGGTTATCATAATTTATTTCTGTTTTGTTGGGGTTATAATACTTTATATCTGTTGTTTTGTCGGGGTTTCCCATTTGTTTGGTCTACTTTCGTATCAGTCTGCCAAAAATTCGAGAATGGATGTCAGAAAGCGATACTTTCAGCTACCAGTTACAAGTAAAACAAACAAGCTCATACGTATAATCACTTTAACTAAGAGGCTATGAGAACAAGAGTCAGCCCATGATTTACTTGGTAATTTTCCATCTTAAGTGCAAAATCGCATTTCTCTCATATAGCGATCTGAACACTAGTAATAGAAGATTAACCCGGCAAGATAGTTATTATTATTATTATTATTATTATTATTATTATTATTATTATTATTATTATTATTATTATTATTATTATTATTATGAGTTGCTAAAAGGTGAACATATCCACAGTGGTGTTAAAGTAAATATATATTAGGAATTCATATTTCTAATATATATTTACTTATACATCACCGTGGATTTCGTCATTATTATTATTAT
>NC_087215.1:21782808-21787808 GCF_015104395.2 Macrobrachium nipponense | reverse complement strand
TTCATATATGTACCGAAGGGGAATTTTTCGTCTCCCCATGGGATCGAACCACCGTCCAAGTGGACGGGGACGAAATCAGGACAGTCAGTGACGCTATCCAATCAAGATATATATATATATATATATATATATATATATATATATATATATATATATATATAAATTCACATGGTGTTAATGTGAAATCGTTGAATTTGACATGGATAATCTATTGTCTAGATCTGACCACTGCAGTAAAGCGAGAATAAACCAATATGAACCTAGTAGATTTGTCAACATCCGTGCGCTCAAAATCTATTCTTTTCTGTTATAAATCTTTTGAACTGATTCGAGATTGTGCCGGTATGTGTTTGGTTACTGCTTAGTCTGGTGTTAAGGTGCTGTACGGAGTTGCCTTAAGGTGACCTTATAACCCATTATCTGAAACGATAACCTTTGTGTTTTGGACTTCCAAGTCTTGAGTTTGTGTCCCTTGTACAATCACGTGCGCCGTCTTCGGAAACTTTTCCTGTATCTTCTTTATAAATGTATTTAAATTACTATTTGTTTTCCACTTAATTTCATTCTCTTTCCGCTTCTTATTACTGCATACGCATTATGAATGACAATTTATTTACTGGAACAGCTTCATAAGCGGTGCACTGTAGGCATTACTTAAGGTTCTATGCAGCGTGCCTTCGGCCCCTATAGCTGCAACCACTTCGTTCCTTTTACTGTACCTCCTTTCATATTCTATTTCTTCATGTTACTTTCCACCCTCTCTTAACACTTGATTTATAATGCAACTGCGAGATTTTCCTCCTGTTACACCTTTCAAGCCTTTTACTATCCATTTCCATTTCAGCGCTGCTGAATGACCTCATAGGTCTCCGTGCTTGGCCTTGGGCATAAATTCTACATTCAACTCAACTCGACTTATTACTGCATGCGCATTATAAATTACAATTTATCTACTGGAACAGCTTGATAAGTTGACGCTTTTGTTGAGTTTCCAACACGTTGCCCACAAGTCTGACCGATATACCCAGGGATATACCCAAACACCTCGATGTCTGTTCCGCCTCCTCTTCTCCAACGTAAACAGGCGCATGCGCAGTTGGCGTGCTATTATTATCTTATCTGCTCTTGGGAACGTCGATCACCGGTTGTCAGCTCTCTCTCTCTCTCTCTCTCTCTCTCTCTCTCTCTCTCTCTCTCTCTCTCTCTCTCTCTCTGCTCTAAGAAAGGAAATCACATTACCAAAGAATAAACTGACTTGGCGATGTATGTATATGCAGATTTTGTACTCTGCTTTGATCATGTTTTCTTCCACTCATGAAGGAGTGATAGGTTCAAACGCGTGACCAGTTCCGCCATGATGATGGTTATTTTTTTTTTTTTAATATAGTTCGTTGCTTTACTTCATTTCCTGTCTTAAAAATAGATCAGATAGATAGATAATTTGCATATTTTACTCCCGTACCCAATCAAATATATAACGCTTTATCAGATCATCCAGTTTTTTTTTACTTCGCTGACAGGAATACCAAAAAAAAAAAAAAAAAAAAATGACGAGGTTTAGTATTTCACTTTGGTGACGGCAATATACCTTTAAGAAATATTTACATGTTTCGTTATTATAATTGAGGATTCTTGATTCCTTCAATTGTACTACATGTCCGTCATTATAATTTTTCGTCAAGTATTTCATCTTTCAGTACAATTTTGGTATATAATAATTTCATGGTTGTATTTGTTACTTTGGCTATATTCTTCATCTGTCGTGTGTATTGAAGTGTTGAGTGGGTATTGAAGTGTTCTTAAACCACATTTCCTACACTTGGGGACTGCCAGCTTTTTTCCTTCTTGGGGTGGTATTTTTTAGTTTGTTTTCTAATGCTGTTGCTTTGTAATTTTTACTAGCAATTTTTTTGAACGAGTATACGTGTATTATTTAAAGTATAAACTAAGTAAGTTGATCGGCGTTGTTCCGAAATTCCGAAACGTTTTTTAACCGCAAGAAGCTTTCCTTCGTCCACATTACTATACTCGGTTATCAGCAATATCACCTAAAGGTAGAATTTTAGTATTTATATTTTAATTTAATTTTTTTAAGAATATCCTTCCAACCTCCATTGTTTTAAGCCATATTAGCTAAAGGTAAAATTTTAGTATTTGTTTTTATTTTGCTTAAGATTTTTTTCCCCACATTACTATACTCTGTTTTCAGCCATTATCACTTAAAGGTAGAATTTTAGTATTCATATTTTATTTTAATTTTTTTTAATATCCTTCCAACCACCATTGTGTTCAGCCATATCACCTAAAGGTAAAATTTTATTATTTATTTTTATTTATTTATTTATTTTTATAGAATATCTTTCCAGCCACCATTGTGTTCAGCCATATCACCTAAAGGTACAGTTTTATTATTTATTTTTTATTTTATTTTAGGTTTATTTTAATTTTTTATTTTAATTTTTTTTTAGAATATCCTTCCAAACACCATCGTAACTTTCAAGGTCTCAGTGGTGGCCTCTCCTCCACCTGCGCATCTTCTCCCTAGATGTGTTTATCGCCATCATCATGTCTGTGTTTATTCCTCAGCATCAGTAACTACCCCGTCTTTCGTGACTCATTGTTTATTTAATTAATCGGTGTGTGTTTCATACTGTATCTGTCTCTCTCTCTCTCTCTCTCTCTCTCTCTCTCTCTCTCTCTCTCTCTCTCTCTCTCTCTCTGAAGTTAGATGTACATGTACCTAACATCTTTACAGTGCCACAACTTTCGATAAGTATCATTTTATTCCACAGATGTCGTAGAAGTTTCTTACTGTTTTTGGGCAAATGAGACTGGTGGGAATTAAAGGTTCGTTTTTCTCTTAAGCCACCCTCTCTCTTTTTTGGAAACGGAATTCTGATGAAGATTGTGTGAACCACTTAAATAGTTTCCTGCGTTTTTATTTGGCGTTCCCTTTTTATTGTGTTTCCCTTTTTATTGTGTTTTTCAAGGCTGCTCAACAAGCAAGAGAGCCTGTGGTAACTGTAAATTCTATTGTTGTGCACAAGGGAATTTAGGAACGGCTAGAAAAAGAAGAAAATCAATCGGAACATTGTTATCCCTCCTGTTTTTTTTGGCCGCCACTTTTCGCATTTACGCTGGAAATGAAAGTAATTCTCCGGTTAGAAGCGCCTTAGTGGTGTGGTTGGTATGGTGTTTGCTTCCCACCTCGGTGGTCGCGGGTTCGATTCTAAGCCATTCCATTGAGGAGTAAGAGAAGTGTATTTCTGGTGATAGAAGTTCACTCTCCACGTGGTTCGGAAGTCACGTAAAGCCGTTGGTCCCGTTGCTGAATAACCACTGGTTCCATGCAGCGTAAAAATACCATACAAACAACAAACAAACAAAAACATTTAACCTTCTAAATTTGGGTACCCTTTCTTCGATATACCGTGCACGGTCGGTCTGGACTAGTTAAGCGCAGTAGTTTGCTCGTATTACCGGCCTATGGGTCTTAAACAAAATGTCGAAGGCATATTAGGCATGTGGAAGTATTGCCACGTTAACGATCACTTTCTTTAGAGGTAAAAGTAGTTCCTCGTTGGATGATTGGGTTACGTGGTCGCCTACCGATTCGGTAGTCGCGAGTTCGATTCCCTGCTCTGCCAACGTAGAATCAGAGGAATTTGTTTCCTGTGATTGGAAATTTATTTCTCGATATAGTGTGGTTCGGATCCCACAATAAGCTGTAGGTCCTGTTGCTGGGTAACCAATTGGTTCCTAGCCACGTATATGTATCTTAATGCTTCGGGCCAACCACAGGAGAGATGTTAATCAGCTCAGTGGTCTGGTTAAACTAATATATAATTAAATATTTACAAGTAAAGGTAATGGGTTTGGTTCTTCGCCATATCCTTTGGTAATTAGTTTTTTTTTTAATTGTTCCCTTACCTATTACTTAATTACCAGTCGTGCATTAGAATCCATTTGCGCATCAGAATTTGAGGCTAATTGTACCCACGGTCCATTCAAAGTTTGAAAAACAAACAGCGTGTTTTCGTTTTTTGTTTTGTTATTCCTTTCCTCTCCTCACTCTTAAGTTTCCATTTTAGTTGAAAAGTGACGGGGTCGGTTTCTACTGAATTTTTCATTATCAAGAGTTTTCGAGTGATTTCCCGACGCGGCTGTTTGTGAAAAGGACCAATAGGTCGTAAGTTGCAGTTGGGTAAAATTGGAACTCTCTCTCTCTCTCTCTCTCTCTCTCTCTCTCTCAGTCTCGTCTCTCTCTCTCTCTCTCTCTCTCTCTCTCTCTCTCTCTCTCTCTCTCTCATTAACAGAGACAAGATTTACCAACTCATAGTTCCAATGCCTTGTTGAAAGTAAGTGTGCCATCAGTGCACCTTATGTGGCTCACTGTTTGCGTTACAAAAGGTGCTTGCAGCGTCAGTCCCTTCGGCCTCTCGTTGCATCCATTTTTAACCTTTTACTATACCTCCTTTCCCTCTTCCTTCTTCAGTTATGCTGTCCAACCTCAATTAATTGTTATTTCTTGGTGCAAATGTATGTTTTTATTAATTTTTATTTTAGCCGCACCTTTAGAACCCTCACCTTCATCTCCTGTTTTTTCTGGATCTCTCTATCTTGCTGTCCAACCGCTCCAACGCTCTCTCTTTTCGCTGCCTTAGGGACTGAATGGCCGGAAGTGCCCCAGTGGTGGGCACAACAGCCTAAATATCATTAAATCACATCAAATCCAAGTCCTGGCATAAATGTATGGAGGTTCCTTTGGAAAAACTGGACGCAGAGAAGAAGAAATCATTGAGCTTTTCATGCATATACTTTATATCTGTTTTATGTTGAGTTTATAGGCTATTACTGTCGATTATCTTAGTTGATTGTTGATTCATTTCTTTCCAGGTGAGGAAGACTTTCTGTACAGAGTCGCAGTAAACACTGGAATCTTCTTGGTAAGTTCGAGACGCTGCCCAATTATAGCATATATATATATATATATATATATA
>NC_087215.1:21775308-21780308 GCF_015104395.2 Macrobrachium nipponense | reverse complement strand
AGTGGATTAATGTCCTGTGTACTTTCCTTAGTTTTCCTGGTATAGTTTTGGGCACTATTAATCTACCTCTGCTTGCTCTTTCTGATATTTTTAGCTCCATGATGTTTTCGGCAATTCCTTCTATCTGTTTCCATGCCTGAATTATCATGTAGCGTTCTCTTCTCCTTTCTAGACTATATAATTTTAAAAATTTTAGTCTTTCCCAGTATTCAAGGTCCTTAAGTTCTTCTATTCTAGCTGTAAAGGACCTTTGTACACTGTTTGCGCAATATCCTTTTGGTAGTGTGGATACCATATCATATTGCAATATTCAAGAGAGAGAGAGAGAGAGAGAGAGAGAGAGAGAGAGAGAGAGAGAGAGAGAGAGAGAGAATTTAGATAATTTAAGGTTATGAGTGGACATTTAATACAGTTCAGACAAATAAAGGTGATATAATTGCAAGGTACACCAGTTGCCGGCTGAGAGAGAGAGAGAGAGAGAGAGAGAGAGAGATCATTTTAACTTCTGAGTGGCCATTTGATAGTGTTCAGACGAATAAAGGTGTTATAATTGCAATGTACACCAAATGCCGGCTGAGAGACGAGAGAGAGAGAGAGAGAGAGAGAGAGAGAGAGAGAGAGAATTTAAATGATTTTACTACGTGGTTATTCCAGCCAGAACATCCCAACATTTACTTGCGTGTCCTCTGAGCGGCTGGCAAAATTTTCCTGGAAGGTTTTGTGTGGGCTGCTTTTTGTCTAAATCTTCTTGACCCCTGAGAGATACGGCGTGGAATTTCCTAGTTGAGACTGGTTTTTCTTTTCTTTTTTATTTTTGCTGCATTTCTGGTTTCCTCAAGGTTCTCCTGTTGCTTTTCTTGTCTTCTTCTTCTTCTTCTTCTTCTTCTTCTTTTTTTTTTTTTAAGATTTTGTTACTTTACTTTTACATTACGTAGATGTTTATACTTATTTATTTTTTTTTTGCTAGACAATTTATGTTCAAAATTGACTTGCGTTGAAATGTTTAGTGATATCACACCAGGACCTTCAGAAGCCCCCCGAATATCCGAAAATAAAACTATCCTCTTTATAAATAGGTTCCGCTAGTATTCCTGGAAGGACGCTGATGATAACGTAAGGACATTGCTAAAGTTCTTAAAACCGTGTTAGTTATTCTAATGTAAATGATGGGTCCTTGGGTAGGAATAAAAGCAGGCTGTGAATATTGTCGTAGATGTACGCTGTTCGCATTAGTTCCTGTGCTGTTACCGTGAGACATTCATACATAGAAGACCATTGTGAAGATTTCTATACACTTCCTAATAACATGTGTAACAATTTCGCCATTCTGTTACTTTTCACAATGAAAATGCCTGTTGCCAGCTTAATATCATTAATTTTGATCAGGGCAACTCATGCGGTGCACTGTAGGAATTACTTAAGGTTCTTCACAGCGTCCCTTCGGCCTTGAGCTACAGCCCCTTTCATTCCTTTTACCGTGCCTCCTTTCATATTCTCTTTCTTCCATGTCATTTACTTACACCATCTCCTAACGATTGTTTCATAGTGCAACTGCGAGGTTTTCGTGCTGTCACACATTTCAAACCTTTTAACTCATTAGTTTCTCTTTCAACGCTGAATGACCTCTTAGGTCCCAGAGCTTGTCCTTTGGTCTAGACCTTATATTCCATTCCGTTCCTTGACCAGAAAGACAATCCCCGGAGTAAGCACTTTTAAGCCTATTATAGTAAGTGAAGCTCCTTGCTGGACGAGTCGGTTGCCTACTCGCCTACCGATCTGGTAGCCCGAGTTCCCTCCTAGCTGCAGCCACCGCGGAATCAGAGGAATGTATTTCTTGTGATTAGAAATTCATTTCTGGATATAATGTGGTTCCGATCCCACAATAAGCTGTTAGTTCCGTTGTTAAATAACCAGTTGGTTCCTACTATGAGATTCAGGGTCTCTGTAACACGGTTTTTTGGACTTTGCTCCTTGTCAAAGCATCGGATGTAGCTGAAAGTTGACATATGTATATTTTATAACCACACACAAATTTTGTCAGCATTATCAATAACCTAATCCCGATAGTTTTAATTTTTATAGAGTAAAAATGATCTAGCCGACGCCATGGCCAATGATTACGAGCCAAGAGTCGACAAACATTCATTACGTAAGCAAGGTAAACACGCCTTTTGACGAAATGTTGCCCCGCCCATCCACCAGGCAGAAACTCCATCGGTTCTGAAACCCAAAGACTTTATGAATGGCGGAACGATACACAGATGTGGGTGGGGTATCAGTGCTAGCGTAGTAATACTGTAGCAGTAGTGCCGCAGCAGTATAGCAGTAATATACATGAATTAAACGTTTAGATAAACTGCTGGGATCCTTGAGGATCATTTAGCACTTCTTACAACTACTCGAGAAATTAGTTTTTATAGCCAGAAGGTAAATTTTCTAATCCAACCATGCCCATGGTAGCCTTCAGTGTTATCCTGAATTATAACGAGGCGAAAGTGGGTGGAGCCTCATGAAGTCTCCATTCTGACGATAATTATTGGTGAAGGTTTAAAGCCAATATACGGTACCGGCTATTTTTTTTTCAGTAAATAGGTAGATAGCCAATAAATAGAAATTGCTTGACATTGGATATAGCAGTTATCAAATCAAGCTTGTCTACTATGTTTTTGGTAATTACCAACTATTCCCTACATCTTGTCAATCTGATTGTGACCTATAAAGTAGACTGTAATTTCTTTGGAAACTTATTTTGGGAGTTAGACTAATAATCGAAGTGTTTTTGTATTTATTAACATATTTTGTTGGTTTGTTCATTATGACAATTATCAGTGGAGAGGTTCCAGAGTTCATAAAGGTGTACTGCTTTGCTTGTATTTAAATTTGTATGACATTGTTGCCAGAGGTTTAGCCTTCGTTACGTATAGCCAATCATCCATCGAGAAAGAGGGAAGAAATGATGTCATAAGTTACGTAACGAGTGCGTTCGAAACCTTTTCTCTGAGTAAGTTGGCCCGTCTTCAAAAAAGGTCACTTTTACATATTAAGTACCAAATTTATTCAACCTACGTAGTGCAGAATACACTCAAAATTTATGTGTTGATATAATATGTATTCTGAATAAGCGTTATATTTATGAAATGCATAGATAAAAAGTTATTGTGAAAAAACCGTGTTACAGAGGCCCTGAATCTCATAGTAGCTACGTAAATAAAAAACACAATTCTCCGGGCCAACCCTAAGAGAGCTCTTAATCAGCTCAGCGTTCTGGTTAAACTAAGATATTCTTAACTTTTAGGAAGGAAAAAGTTAGCAGGGAGGGAATGCTAACATTAGCGGCAGAGGGGGAAAAACAGCGGTCCTCGAAAACAGCCGTCCGAGTCCGACAAAGGCTAGTTAAGACTCCACAGATCAAATGCGAGGGATGTCCTATTCTGGAGGATGTGTTGTCGTTGCCCGAGGGTACATTTGGAACTCTCTCTCTCTCTCTCTCTCTCTCTCTCTCTCTCTCTCTCTCTCTCTCTCTCCATGTCGCAAATCTGTCGCTTCCTTTGTTTCAAGCCATCGTCTTTTTTTTTTCTTCCTTTTCGTTCTTGATTTTTTCGGGAGACTTGGCAGAAGTATGGTTTCAGGAATTTTGACAGTTGCATTTATTCCGGTGTTTTATTTTCAATATAAAGTGGGATTTCGTGAATATACGCGGTGGCCTATTAATCGTGAATACGAAGTGACGCGTAAAGTGGCTATTGAAATGATGACAAATAACTATATAAAAAAAACTCAACGTCAAAAGGGAATTTTGCCGAATAAAAATGAAAATACGGATGAAATGCTTTTAGAAAAATACACAACTGTTGGTATACTAAAATAATGAAAAGCGCTCGTTAATATTATTCAAAATGAGCACGCAGTAATGTAGAACAAGCATAAAAGGCCCATTAACTTGCAAAGCAGGATTCCACCGAGTAGACTAAAGCCTGTGCATATAAAAACAAGCACGAGAGAAAAGAGCAGGAAATAAACAGCGAACAGCATCATATAATGAACAAATAAAAGTAGACGCTGTTTATTCGTGCGGTGAGAATGCAACAACTTATCAGGCTTTGAGTCAAGCTCAAAAGGGGAGATGAACAATGGAACAACGTGCCAGGTTGGGGTGGGGGGGAGGGGGGGGGAAGGGTTGTTGGTTTGTTAGGGGAGGGAGGGAGGGAGGGATGTATGCGTGTGTTGCTGCGGTTTAGAAGATTCAAATAGGAAAATTCAAGCTTATTCTGCTTCAGGCCGATGGGACGAAAACTAAGTGGTCTTATGTACACACACACCACACACACACACACACACACAACATATATATATATATATATATATATATATATATATATATATATATGCTTAAAAAATCACAGTAGATGCCAACGTGACTCATAAATAAGGAATCCCACAGGAAAATGATAGTCAGAAATCCAAGCGCTTTCGTCTTTACTCAGACATTGTCCTTGACAATGTCTTAAGTAAAGACGAAAGCGCTCGGATATCTGACTATCATTTTCCTGTGGGATTCCCTTATATATATATATATATATATATATATATATATATAATATATATATATATATATATATATGTGTGTGTGTGTGTGTGTGTGTGTGTGAAATATAAAAGTACTATGTAGTACTTCTCAGAAATATAATGTATGTAACAAACATAGTGTATAAAGAGTATAGATGTACAGTGCTTATAGCTTTCATCTAACTGCTGTGGACTTTGTCACGGATGTTTTGTACCATGCATTTTATTTGCGTCATATATATATATATTATATATAGATATATATATATATATATATATATATATATATATAATATATACATATACACATAGTATCTTATAATATTCACGACTGTAAACCATTTTTCCCAGCCGGGGGTTGGCTCAAAAAAAATAAATAAATAAAAAGATATTGGTCACTGCTTTACTCGTGCGTAATCGATTCTGAAAGAACA
>NC_087215.1:21745308-21765308 GCF_015104395.2 Macrobrachium nipponense | reverse complement strand
AGGATTTCTAGTAGGTCTTGGGAGCAGTTTGTGAGAAAAGGTCCTTCGTTCTGCTTTATTCCTTTGACTGAATCATTGCTCGATCGCCTTCGGTTGCCAGAGCAGTTGTTTTTGGGGTGAAGCTGCTAGCCCCATAATGTCCACCACCTCGTAGCGACCCACCATGGTGAACTAATTGCCACGTACATTGCTTATGTCACCAGTAGCTCAAGAGATATATCCATGCACTTGCTGAAGGGTTTCCGCCTCGTGTAGGAATCGAACTCAGATCCTCTCACTGGTCAGAAGAGTGTCATGACCACGTTCTGTTAGCTTGCGTTATAATTGGTTTTATGTCTAGTTTTCGTGGCGGTTTTTGAATCTTTTTCGTATTTTTTTTTCTTGGGGTTCTTACTCCTACATCATATCTCCGTATAGTCTTTTTTCCCTCTTCATACAGTGTTGGATGTCATAACTCCTTAGCTAGTTTCTTTACAAACACGTAAAATGCATCGTTATAATTCGCAAACAAATATATGCACACACATAGATACCCAATACCTTGGATATGGTTTGGTGTGTCTGAGTGTGTCCGTGTTACAGTGTGGACTATTTTCTCAAAAGTGGGCATTATTCGGTATTATTGTAATATATGCTTAAAATATGTGTTTTTATTTACAAGTATGTGTGTGTGCGAGCGCTTCTTTTGAATGGCATACTTGAAGTATTGACTTTTTGTATCTACTTTTGTGAATGATCATTCCCTTTTGTGAATGATCATTCCATTTTTATGCTTATGTCCCATTTCTTTGCGGAATTTTGTTTGTGTGAGTGAGTGCTTGCTCTTATTTTTAACTCAAAATGTTGAATTTTGGTTATATATGTGTGTGCGAGAGAGAGAGAGAGAGAGAGAGAGAGAGAGAGAGAGAGAGAGAGAGAGAGAGAGAGAATATACCGTCCATCCGGTTTTCTGACAAAATATTGACCCAGTCATCGGCCACTGTTGGCCGAACTCCTCTTAGAGTGGGCGAAATTTCTGATAAAATTCCTTGATGATTTTACCTTTGGTTTAAGGTATGTGCAATTAGTCCATTATAAAGACTTTCAATTCCGTTATCTGAGATTGAAGATAAAGCCACGTAGTCGTGTCCTGGACTTTTTCGGGTAGCGAATGGTCACGCTCTCGGATAATTAACGATGATTTAGTGCTGCATAATTTAGCACAGGTACAGCACGCTCCACGATCGATAATATGCTTCTGCCGGAGTTTATTGAAGCCCAGTTAATTGCTGTTAAATTTTCAGCATTCCGTATTAACAATGTAGTTCTCCTAATTAGTATTGAATTTTGGAGGTAGCTAGATCTTGTAAATGCAATTTGTAAGCAGTTTTATTTTGTAATGATGTTTTCAGATTCTATTTCCTTTCAAAATTGATGGTTGGATTTACGAAATTTATTCTGTCAAGCCTAGCACTGGGGCACTTTCAGCCATTCAGCTTTGGAGGCAATGAAAAGAGCAAGTTGGAGGGGTTGTGCAGCATAATAAGCTGATATAGAAAGAAAAACTTGGGGAAAACCCAGCAGTTGTCCTATGAAGTAGTTGTTTGAGGTGCTGGACAGCAAGATTGAAGAAAGGAAGCGTGAATAAGGGGTAGAGCAAAAGCCTCAAAAGCGGATACAGCTGTGGGGCGAAGGGACGCTGCTAACACCCTTTAGTATTGCCTACAGTGCAACACGTGAGGTGCACTGGCGGCACTGCCCTCCTGTGGGGTTCTTATAATAAAATAAAATGTAATGATAATGTAATTTGTATTCTAGCTTATTCGGTGCAATATAGACATTACTTTAGGTTCTTTGCAACGTCCCTTCGGCCCCTGGCTGCAACTACTTTCATTCCTTTTACTGTACCTCCGTTCATATTCTCTTTCTTCCACCTTACTGTCCACCTTCTCCTAACATGTTTCATAGTGCAACTGCTTTGAGGTTTTCCTCCTGTAACACCTTTCGAACCTTTTACTGTCAATTTCCGTTTGAGAGCTGAATGGCCTTAGTTGCCCCAGTGCTTGGCATTATGCCAAAAATCTATGTAAATAAAAATAATAAATGTAAGAAATTTGACATTTATGTAAATATAAAACTCACTCTATTAAATTATCGCAGATACATTATATAGCAATTGCCAAAAATCTATGTAAATAAAAATAATAAATGTAAGAAATTCGTCATTTATATAGATATAAAACTCTTTATACTAAACTGTCATAGATACATTATATAACAATTGCAGTATTACTCATTTTCTCGGCGGAAGGGTGTTGGTGTTGTCCGAAGACCCTGGGCATGTGGGAGATTCTGTGATGAATGTAAACACCATTAGCTCTCTCGCTTATTCCGCCCTCTGCCCTAATGAAAGCAGGTGCATATTGATTTATGGAGCGGCGAATAATGTTCATTATTAGCAGATAGCTTAATGTTGTATTTATTAACGTCGTTTTGTTGCTTTGACTCGTACTGAAACATTGTGGACGCCTTGTGTTTACTACCCGAGAGGCCATGAATGAATTTGATGGTTAAAACATGTTTATGTTTGTATCTCTTATACGTCCACTTGTCGAAGGTATCAAATTGAATATTAAAATTCATACGGGCTTTCCGAACATTCACGTCACTGTACATTGTAAGGTGTAAAGCGTTGCAGGATCAGTTTATAACATCATCTACATTTGAATGATTGCAAATATTAATCTATTTACGCGACTAGGTTTTTGAAGTTTAAAAGGTACGGTGTGCATGTGATGATATGCCATATTTTATGTTAAACTATATTTCAGTTTTGATTCGGCGCAATGATTAGAACATTCCCTGTCTTGAGAAATATGTGGCATTATTGCAGCATGTGTGCTCACGAGAATATTACGTCACTTATAAATGTTGCAATATCTGAACGTTACATTTTGGATAGTGTATTTTCTTGCCAGACCTGAGGGGGAAATGATTACAGTCTGCTCATACTTAGGGTAACCGAGGCGTCTGTCTGCCTGTAACTCTGACCCAGATTTCAGGAAGTGGAGGAGATGATGGAATGTTGTTGATAAACTCTCTTGCGCATTTTTCATTGAAAGCAGAAGTGCTGCCTGGAGTTCGTTGGGTTCTAGGGAAACGTAGATCATCGAGTCCCCTCTCAAGGGAACCGTCGGGTTCTAGGGAAACAGATCAGCGAGCCCCCTCCCCTCAAGGGAACGTAAGGCATCAGAGCCCTCAGGGAGCGGGGTATTACCATCAGTGCACCTCACGCGGTGCATTGTACGCATTACTCGAGACAGTTCTTTGCCGCGTCCTTCTCTTACTGTACCTCCGTCCATATTCTCTTTATTCCATCTTGCTTTCCCTCTTATGACAATTGATTTATATTGGAACTGCTAGGTTTTATGCCTGTTACGCCTTTCAAACATTTTTTACTGTCATTTTCCGCTTCTGCGCTGAATGACCTCTTAGGTCCATGTACATGCCCCTTGGGCATAAATGCTGTATTCTATTCGATATTCTATTCTAAATGCAGAAGTGCCTGGGGTTCATTGGGTTCCAGGGAAACATAGATCATCAATTCCCCTCTCAGTGAAACGTAAGGCTTCAAGAGGCTGAGGAAACTACCATGTCACAGAGGTCGTGCAAGTTCGTGTTCGTGTGAGGCCGAATGCACGTAGATGCACGGCTTGATCGTTATCAGTAACATTGGTATTCAGGATGCAGGTTTTGCACCAATTTCGGTTCCGTGGTGCAAACTTTGGCGGCAAGATGCTGGAAGATTTAGGATTTCTTGATGGTTTGAACCTACTTTCGGTAGAGCGTTACCGATGTTCTATTCATGGTGCAGTCTAGAGTACGCTGGCGGCATTGATTTTGGTAACTCTCTCTCTCTCTCTTTCTCTCTCTCTCTCTCGTATTTCTTTTTTTTTCTTTTTTGTGTATATACCTCTCTCTCTCTCTCTCTCTCTCTCTCTCTCTCTCTCCCCCCCCCCCCCCCTCTCTCTCTCGTTTCTCTTTTATCTTTTGTGTATATACTCTCTCTCTCTATCTTCTCTCTCTCTCTCTCTCTCTCTCTCTCTCTCTCGCTCTCTCGTTTCTTCCTTTATCTTTGTTTTTTTTGGCAATATCCTCTCTCTCTCTCTCTCTCTCTCTCTCTCTCTCTCTCTCTCTCTCTCTCTCTCTCTCTCGTGTTGCTTCTTTTTTGTGTATATACATGGATATGCTCTCGAAAAGATGTAAAAGTTTGGGATATGAAGGAAAAAATGTAGTTCGATAAAATTTAATTGTTCCAGCTCTTTTTATTTTGAGAGCTTTTTGTTGATTTTTATTTTGTTTACCCATTCTAAAGGGTGTGCGTGGAAGAGATAGAGAGGAAGAAAATAACAGGGATTCTTTTTAGCATATTAGACTGGAGTATATGCAAATAAAAAAAATAAAAAAAGAATATCGTCATTAGAAAAATATTTAATCTGTTTTTATTTTGTATTTGTTTGCGAAACCATTATTTCAGATGCCGCCATTTCCCATTTGCTTTGTGAGCAAGTTTCTGATTGTTTCTTTCCCTTAAGTCTTTCCTTGGTCGTTATGTGGACAGTTTTTTTTTTCGCTCTGTTAGCTTACTGTTGGTTCCCAGTAACATTAGCCAAAGTAATTCATTTTTCAAGCGAACCTGAAACTCTCTCTCTCTCTCTCTCTCTCTCATCATCTCTCTGCTCTCCTCTTCTCTCTCTCTCTCTCTCTCTCTCTCTCTCTCTCTACACACGCACACACATACTCATAAACAATGATATACAAATACCATAAGAAAAAAGGCGTTCAGCCATGGGTAATTTCTCTCTCTCTCTCTCCTCTCTCTTCTCTCGTCTCTCTCTCTCTCTCTCTCTCTCCATCGCAATGCAGACACTAACTTGATTAATCAATGCGTATATTGCGTGTCACGGAGAGGTGAACTCTCTCCCCCCCATCCCACCCCCCTCTCCTTACCAAGCCCCCTTAATTCTCCTTGGGGGCGTTTTAATCTCAACCAAGTGAAATACGACTTGACTCGTTTTCCTGACTTGGCTCCATTTTTGACGTTTTATTGTCATTCCCGAGGCTTTATTCGTTTCGGGGTTGATTCATTGGCCTCGTTTTCTCCCTTCTCTTGTTTTTAGAATATTGTTGTTTTTCTTCCAGTTATTGTAGAGTATTGTTTGCTTGCCCCGGTTTCCTTCTGTTTTTGCATCTAATTTTTTTTATTATTATTTTATTATTATTATTATTATTATTTTGTAGCGTTCTTACTGGTCTGAGATCAATGATCTGTCATATTTAAGATGTATTTTCATGGTTTCAGTTTCTCTGTTTATTTTCATGCTTCGTTTTCCCATGTTTTTTTTTTTTATTTGTGATTTTTAGATATATTTATTTTCATGCCTACTTCTCTCATGTTTGCAATCATTGTCATGTGATTTTATTGTTATTTTTGAATCTATTTCTTTTTTTAAGTAATAAAAAATTATTTTTTAAGTGGTGAAATAATGTTAAGTGTTAGTTATTGGTATACCATCAGTAAATGTATTGATAGGTTTCAATGGTTTATCTGATTGTGCAGCGAGAGGCGTTTATATGAAGCATTTATTTATTAAAACATATTACTTCTGCCTTAATAACTTTTTTATTTATTTTTTTTTAGTCATTCCGGATTAATGAAAAAGCTGTTACTCGGTGTATAGTTATTTACAGGTGGAGTTATTAGTTTTGTACCTGGTGAACTTAGCCCTTTGGTCTAAATCCTTTAATAAAGCCTAGATTATTCTATATAATTGGAAGCCATTACATACAGCGTTATTTTATTAGTTCACACACACGTATTACATATGTATATATATATATATATATATATATATATATATATATATATATATATATGTGTGTGTGTATGTATGTATGTATGTATGTATTATGTATATATAAAGAAAAATCCTATTCCCTCGTATTTTTTTTAAATATAAATAGTTGGTGAAAATCGTCTTAGGAATCATAAAAAAAACCGTATTTACAAAAAATTATTGGTTGGTGAAAATCGTCTCAGGACCCCTAGAAAAATACTTCCTCCTAATACTTTGAAGCTTATATGGTCAGCGAAAATCGTCTCAGGAATCATAGAAAAGAAAAACAATCCTTCACATTTTTTAAAACATAATTGATAATATAAATGGTTGGTGAAAATCGACTCACAAATCATATCTAAAACAAACTTACCCATGTGTAAACGGCAAACCAAACCATGCAAAAAAAAAAAAAAAAAAAAAAACGCTTTTTTTCACCTGAGGAATCATAGAAAACGAACAAACACACAAAACATTTACAAAACAAACCACGCTAAAAAGAAAGCAAACAAGAAAGAGAGAGAGAGAGAGAGAGAGAGAGAGAGAGAGAACACTGACGCGCGTTCTCACCCGTAGTCGTTTTGCGCGAAAGCTCCAAATAGCGGCCACAGTACAGAAGCTGACATCATAATGGTTCCTCGAGAACTTTTATGGCTCTCAAGATAAACACTGCGACCGTATGGGGTACATGTAACTCGAGTATGCAGAGGCTCGTCCCAGTTACTGGCATCTCGTTTCATAAATTTTCTCTCTCTCTCTCTCTCTCTCTCTCTCTCTCTCTCTCTCTCTCTCCTAGAAACAGAATGTTTGCCTCCACTTTTGTTTGTTATCATTATTATTATTATTATTATTATTATTGATAATGTCCTGGCAGTTACAAAAGTATTATTATTATTATTATTATTATTTTATTATTATTATTATTATTATTATTATTATTATTATTATTATTATTATTATTACTTTTGATGATGATGCTGTTGTGGCTCTTCCTACATTATTACATAATTAATTATTTATAAATCCATTATTATTATTATTATTATTATTGACGATGGTGATGTAGCTCTTCCTTCATTATTACAGAATTGACCATTCATAGATTCACACAAAGCAAGTTTTAATGAACCTCAATACCAATCATCCCCTTAATAAAAAAAAAAAAGTAAATCCCTATTTTCTCCACCATATCGAAAACACCACGAATTTCTCTTGACGCGACTCGATTCTCTCGTGTATAAAGCGTCTTTGGATATTCCTGTGGCGCCCTCGTTCATTGAGTCGACGATTCAGCGCGGGACAGCGATCCTGGGACACCGATCTGCATTCCTCCTCCTCCTCCTCCCGGGGCGCAACCCGAGAGTTGGCAGAAAAATGCGAGGAGAACTTAAGAGCAAGCTCAGAGTTTTCACACCACGGGTTAAGCGTGAGAACAGCTTGAGGGGGAAATGGGAATGGATAGTTTTCCTTCATATATATATATTTTTTTTTTCTGGGAGAAGATGCGAGAGGTATTTTTTGTTTTTTCTTCTCCACGCTCCTGCTGCATGTTGAGCGTGAGATGAGCTTGAGAGAAATAGTTATGATTTATCTTCGGGATTTTTTTTTTTGTTTTTTTTTTTTTTTTTTTGGTGAGCGTGGGAAGGGCTTGAAGAGAAAGTGCTTGATTTCTTTCATTTTTTTTCTTTATTTCCTCGAAGACATCGCGAGAAGATTTTCGGTTTTCATGGTTCAGGTTGAACGGGAGGAAAGCTAGAATAAATTAGAGCTTATTTTCTTTATAAGGAAGATTTTTTTTATGTTTTAATAAATTACTAGAAGTATACAACAAAAATCCATTGTTATTTTTTCAAGAATAAGATTAAGTTCAATAAGAGTAAATTTAACTTCGTTAATGAAGTCTGCGCGTTCCTTAGAAACCTTTTTTTTTTTTTATCCTTTGAGCGAGAAGAGAGGAGGGAAAAGGATACCACCACAACAGAGAGAGAGAGAGAGTTTCTTAGGACGGTTGTATATTTGTACTAAACCATTGTCCTGCAATTAAGTGGAATATAAAAAGAGAAAAACTTCGAACACTTATGATTTTTTTCTTAGGAAATAGCTTCGATGTTGTTCATGAAGGGCGCATTCATCTCGCGAATAGGAAATGTTTTCTCCGTTTGTTTTTCTTGCAATTCTAGAAGGGACTTGTAGCCTTTATCATCAGATCAGAATAATTGTTGTGCATTTCGAATCTCAAAAAGTTCAAGGGAATGCGCAATGCATTACTGTCCTAAGACAAAATTTTTATTTATTTATGTGCATTTTTATTCATTTATTAATTTTGTACTGATATCTTCTTTTTGCATTTCTTATTACCGTCTTTGAAATCTTGAATTTCAAGTCAGTGGTCCTTATGGGTTTGTTTGCTATGAATAGGGTTCATTTTAATAATAATAATAATAATAATAATAATAATAATAATAATAATAATAATAATAATAATAATTAATAATAATAATTAATAATAATAATTAATAATAATAATAATAATAATAATAATAATAATAATAATAATAATAATAATAATAATTAATAATAATAATAATAATAATAATAATAATAATAATAATAATAATAATAATAATAATAATAATAATAATAATAATACTAATAATAATAATAATAATAATAATAAAATAATAATAATAATAATAATAATAATAATAATAATCTCCTCGGCGTTGATTCCTTGGGAAAGGATCTTTACCATAATTTCCTCAGTCTACTCAGCTGTAAATGAGTACCTATCCCTGATGGGGTAGGGTCCAGCTATGGGTTAAATAGCAAAACTCAGCAATGATGGAAAAAAATGAAGGAATAAACGACAACGACGTAAATGGAACCTCTGGCAACAGAGGAGCTTCGTCCGGCAACCAGGTATTCAACCCAATTGAAGGGGAAGACGGTCAGGTACTTGGAGGTCGTCATCCAGCAACTGACCACCACAACGACAGTAATCAACAGCCTGAGATTGGAGCTACAGAGGCAAAAAGGAAGAAATGGACAAGAGAAGAAAATAAGGAAATATGGAGATGCTACATCAGAAGCAACCCGACAGCGAGAGGATATAGAAGAAGATTGGTCAACATCTGGAATGAGAGGAATAACACCCCCCAAACAGAGCAGAGGCTGGCAGACCAAGTAAGGAACATAAAGAAAAAGAACTGGCTCTCCCCAACAGAAAGAGAAGAACTGGAAAGGGAAATGTCACACGACAACGAATTACACGAAGACGAACTGAGAGACGATGCCACAGAAGACGACAGGGAGGATGAGGTATCAAATAACGACACACGTAGAAACACCGACGAAGTAACAGAGAGGACGGAATGGGTAGAAAAGATTAGACAATGGATGGAGCCAGATACAGAGAGGACAAAGATCCCCTCCATGAAAGCCTACAACACCAAGAAATTAAGGGAGAAAACAAGTGAGGTCAACGAAATAATGGGCATAATACACACCACCAGTATCACAGAAACAAATAACTTGACATATGCAGGAGCAAGATTAGTAGCAGAACTGATGGGGATTCGAACAACACCACCACCTGCACAACCAACCCAACAGAAACCAAAACAGCAACCTCCTTGGAAAAGGCGCCTGGAAAAGCAAATCATGGTGATGAGATCTGACTTGAGTAAACTGAAAGAGATGGCAGAAAAAAGGCTAGAAGCAAGAAAACAAGGGGGAACTCAACGAGAAATACAAAGTACAAGAGAGGGGACTAAACAACACAATAGAAGATGTAAAACAGAGGCTTAAGGCCAAAGCACATAAGATCCAACGGTACATGAACAGGAATAAGGGATACCAACAGAACAAACTATTCGGAACCAACCAGAAAAGACTATACAGCCAACTAAGAGGGGAAGACAACCACCCAGAAATTCCTGAAGCCGAACCAAGTAAGAGACTCTGGGAAAACATATGGAGCAATCCGGTATCACACAACAAACATGCAACATGGCTCCAGGAAGTCAAGGAAGAAGAAACAGGGAGAATAAAACAAAGATTCACAGAGATCACGACAGACACAGTCAGACACCAACTAAAGAAAATGCCAAACTGGAAAGCCCCAGGTCCCGATGAAGTCCATGGATACTGGCTCAAAAACTTCAAGGCCCTACACCCACGAATAGCAGAACAACTCCAGCATTGTATCTCAAATCACCATGCACCCAAATGGATGACCACAGGAAGAACATCCTTAGTACAAAAAGACAAGAGTAAGGGAAATATAGCCAGTATCTACAGGCCTATCACCTGCCTACCAATAATGTGGAAGTTACTAACAGGTATCATCAGTGAAAGGCTATACAACTACCTAGAGGAGACAAACACCATCCCCCACCAACAGAAAGGCTGCAGAAGGAAGTGTAGGGGCACAAAAGACCAGCTCCTGATAGACAAAATGGTAATGAAGAACAGTAGGAGAAGGAAAACCAACCTAAGCATGGCATGGATAGACTATAAGAAAGCCTTCGACATGATACCACACACATGGCTAATAGAATGCCTGAAAATATATGGGGCAGAGGAAAACACCATTAGCTTCCTCAAAAATACAATGCGCAACTGGAATACAATACTTACAAGCTCTGGAATAAGACTAGCAGAGGTTAATATCAGGAGAGGGATCTTCCAGGGCGACTCACTGTCCCCACTACTCTTCGTAGTAGCCATGATTCCCATGACAAAAGTACTACAGAAGATGGATGCCGGGTACCAACTCAAGAAAAGAGGCAACAGAATCAACCATCTGATGTTCATGGACGACATCAAGCTGTATGGTAAGAGCATCAAGGAAATAGATACCGTAATCCAGACTGTAAGGATTGTATCTGGGGACATCAGGATGGAATTTGGAATAGAAAAATGCGCCTTAGTCAACATACAAAAAGGCAAAGTAACGAAAACTGAAGGGATAAAAGCTACCAGATGGAGCAACATCAAACACATAGATGAGACAGGATACAAATACCTGGGAATAATGGAAGGAGGGGATATAAAACACCAAGAGATGAAGGACACGATCAGGAAAGAATATATGCAGAGACTCAAGGCGATACTCAAGTCAAAACTCAATGGCGGAAATATGGTAAAAGCCATAAACACATGGGCAGTGCCAGTAATCAGATACAGCGCAGGAATAGTGGAATGGACGAAGGCAGAACTCCGCAGCATAGATCAGAAAACCAGGAAACATATGACAATACACAAAGCACTACACCCAAGAGCAAATACGGACAGACTATACATAACACGAAAGGAAGGAGGGAGAGGACTACTAAGTATAGAGGACTTCGTCAACATCGAAAACAGAGCACTGGGGCAATATCTGAAACCAGTGAAGACGAGTGGCTAAAGAGTGCAAGGGAAAGAAGGACTATAAAAGTAGACGAAGACCCAGAAATATACAGAGACAGGAGAAAGACAGACAGAACAGAGGACTGGCACAACAAACCAATGCACGGACAATACATGAGACAGACTAAAGAACTAGCCAGCGATGACAATTGGCAATGGCTACAGAGGGGAGAGCTAAAGAAGGAAACTGAAGGAATGATAACAGCGGCACAAGATCAGGCCCTAAGAACCAGATATGTTCAGAGAACGATAGACGGAAATAACATCTTCCCATATGTAGGAAGTGCAATACGAAAAATGAAACCATAAACCACATAGCAAGTGAATGCCCGGCACTTGCACAGAACCAGTACAAAAAGAGGCATGATTCAGTGGCAAAAGCCCTCCACTGGAGCCTGTGCAAGAAACATCAGCTACCTTGCAGTAATAAGTGGTACGAGCACCAACCTGAGGGAGTGATAGAAAACGATCAGGCAAAGATCCTCTGGGACTATGGTATCAGAACGGATAGGGTGATACGTGCAAACAGACCAGACGTGACGTTGATTGACAAAGTCAAGAAGAAAGTATCACTCATTGATGTCGCAATACCATGGGACACCAGAGTTGAAGAGAAAGAGAGGGAAAAAATGGATAAGTATCAAGATCTGAAAATAGAAATAAGAAGGATATGGGATATGCCAGTGGAAATCGTACCCATAATCATAGGAGCACTAGGCACGATCCCAAGATCCCTGAAAAGGAATCTAGAAAAACTAGAGGCTGAAGTAGCTCCAGGACTCGTGCAGAAGAGTGTGATCCTAGAAACGGCACACATAGTAAGAAAAGTGATGGACTCCTAAGGAGGCAGGATGCAACCCGGAACCCCACACTATAAACACCACCCAGTCGAATTGGAGGACTGTGATAGAGGAAAAAAAAAAGATAATGATAATGATAATAATAATGATAATAATAATAATAATAATAACTACTATTTCATATAATTTTGTCGCATTGTAATGGGGGTATTCAGTTGAGGAAGAACGAATTTGTATTTCACTGTTTTCCATGAGGGGTGGGGCCAGTGCCTTCAGTACACCTCATGCGATGCACTGTAGGCATTACTGAAGGTTCTTTGCAGCGTTCCTTCGGCCCCTTATAGCTGCAACCCCTTTAATTGCTTTTACTGTACCTCCGATCATATTCTCCTTCTTCCATCGTCCTATCCACATTCTGACAATTTGCTCATAGTGCAGCTGCTTTGAGGTTTGCTTCCTGTTACACCTTTCTTACGTTTTTACAGTCAGTTTCCATTCCAGCGCTGAATAACCTCATAGGTACGATCGCTTGGCCTTTGGCCCAGATTCTGTATTCTGCTCCATTTTCTTCGTTTTCGTCAATTTCCTCTTCGAAAGAAAACGGCGGTTTTCGGACGCGTCTGTCTTTGAATAACGGTCGCCGCCTCTTTATAGCAAAGAATAATGTTATCGCCGGCGTCTTTTGTTTGCTGTATTGCAAACGAGCGTTCTCGATAACCGGACAATTCTATTCGACGAGTTTCCATTTGTTTTCCTTGGACGGGCGTCGTTGATTCAGGAGAGGAGGAGGAGTTAGCGGCCGAATCCTTTTGTGCCCGTTGATATCAGAGCGAAATGGCTCTGTCGTGAAATTATGCAAATTGCTAATGGTGGTAGTGAGGAGACATTGTTTGTGGATATTGTTTGACCCTTGTGTTGGGGAATTATTTATTTATTTATTTATTTTATTATTTTTTTTTTTTTTGCTTTTTGTAGAGTACGGTTTGTTGACTCATAATGTTCATTTCAATTGTTTATGTTTAGGTGTTCTTTTCAGTAAAGTATGTGCTAAGGGTTTAGTATTCACACACACACAAACACACACACATATATATATATAATATATATATATATATATATATATATATATATATATATATATATATATATATATATATATATATATATATATATATATATATATATATATATATATATATATATATACTACACAAACAAGCACCACTCACATATTATTTACACATAGCATCACGTTTTATATACTTCGTGATCAAGTTATAATATTACATAATATATATATATATATATTATATATAATATATATATATATATATAATACAACCAAACACTGTGTGCGTAACACATATTTGTATGACTTTTCGCATTTGACTATTATATCAATGTTGCTTTTATAAGCAATATCCTGAAGAAATGAATGTATTTCAATAGCAGGATTAGCTATTGTCTTTACAACACCGTTCATAGTCTCTGTTAGACAGTTGAGAGAGAGAGAGAGAGAGAGAGAGAGAGAGAGAGAGAGAGAGAGAGAGAGAGAGAGAGAGAGAGAATGTCACCCACGCCGAGGGAATCTGAGCGATAACCCTGCGATTGGATTTTGATTGAAGGTGTCATACATGAATAAGGTCTAATTAACCTAATAATTAACCCGGTAATTAACCTGGTGCATCCGATTAATGATGAGCACACCGGAGTACTTGTTGATTAGTCAAGCAGTAGCTCATCCTAAAGGTTATTAAGCGTCCTGCTTAATAATAACCTTGATTGGGTGAAAATCCTACAGATTGAAATTTGAGGAATGAATATTTTTCGTGATGGTCAAAATGTAAAAGAATGTTTTGAAGAATGCGCTGGAGAGAGATTTTCATCACCGTGTTGGAGAATTTTGGCAGCGTTTTGAAAAATTTCATGTAAATTATGAAGTTAATAATTTCATGTTAAATATGATGTAAGGGAAAAATGATAAATCTCACCGAATAGAACGTAGAATAATTCCCCTCAGTTAGATCATTCTGGAGCTTCTTATTTGTTGAATGATGAATATTAGAATTAGAGGGATTTGTGATAAAAAGTAAAGTATAGGCATTGAGTTGAATTTTGAATAGTCGATATACTAACTGATTACATCTAAAGTTTTTTTTCGTTAAAACGGCTATTTAACCATTTAGCCTTCCAAGGCCAAGGGAAGGATTAAAATTGATTGATTGGCACTGTATACTGGCGTATCAACAAAAGAGACGCTGCAAAAGAATGATTATTTCATGATATTGAACCAGAGGAACGAATGAACGGTATAGTTTTTCTTTTGATTTGTCGACTGTCCTGAGTTTTTGATCCATCGGGTTTCCCGAAGTTTCCTGGTGTCTTGTGGCGACGCTGAAGTCCAGTACTATATATTTATTTGGTCGTTTATTTGCATTATTTTAGTTCATTATCTATAAAAAAAAATACACTGTACGTTTATTATGAAAATGGAAACACACTGTACATTTATTCATTCCAGCCGAGTAGCCGTTAACAAGAATATTTTCAGTAAAATAAAATATATATATATTATATATAATATATATATAAATATAATAATAATATATAAGCACATATATATATATATATACATACATATGTATATATATACCATATAATGTATAGATATCACAATAGGTATATATATATATACATAGCATTATATCTATACATATAATGTATATATCATATATATATACCATACAATGTATATATATACCATATGTATCTATATACAATATATGATAGATATACTATTGTATAATAGACTACATATACATATATGTATATAGTATAATATATGTATATATTATACATTAATAGTATATATATACATATATGTATATGTAATATAATATGTATATATAATATAATAAAGATAAAAGGCCCATAAAACACATATTTTGACGTTGCAACCATATATTTTGAGTACGTTAAAATAATGTTTTATGGGCCTTTTTATCCTCATATTATACTGTTGTATTACAGTAAAAAGACATTCATATATTTTATACATATATACACGCATATATGTATGTTTGTGATGTATGCATGCATGCATGCCACCGTGCCAAACACAAAAAAGCATCCACAAATCGTGCTTTCAGTGCGAGATGCAGCAGCGTCGGCGTTGCCTCCTGACCAGGAAGCATAATTACTATTCTTGGGCAACACAAGCGAATCTCTCCGACCCTTGCGCAAGGCACCTAGTCCGCGATTATCATTGTTCCGGATTATATTTTCCAATTCCTGGCCGCGGATAAGTGACTGCGCTCTCTCTCTCTCTCTCTCTCTCTTCGTGAGGCGGTTCGAATTGGTAATGGCATTATGATTGCAGTTCGGCTTCGGCGGTAAGAAGGTCGACTTGTTAAGTATTTCCTTTACCTGAGTTTATATATGTGTAATATATATATATATATATATATATATATATATATATATATATATATTAGTAAAATTGATGTTTATCTTCGTAATTAGATGCGTGTGCGTATTTGTGTGCTTTTTAGTGTGCGTGCTGTAGTGTGTATGAATATATAATACATGAATTTACCTATACCTATATGATATATATATATATATATATATATATATATATATATATAAAGATACATACGTACATATATATGCATGTAAATTAGATATGTATAGATAATTTCATGTATTAATATACATTCATGCACTCAAACAGCACACGCAAAATTCAGCGCTGAATGACCTCATATTTCCCAGTACTTGGGCTTTGGCCCAAATTCTATATTCAATTCAGTTCAATTCAGCACACACACTATATATATATATATATATATATATATATATATATATATATATATATATATATATATATATATATTATATATATATATATATATATATGTGTGTGTGTGTGTGTGTGTTGTGTGTGTGTATGTGTGTGTGTTTAATGACACACTTTGCTCTTATCTCATTATCATCAATCTCGTCCTCATTCTTATTTTTATTTAACGTCGTAACCAAAACATCGCAAAAGTTTGCCATCTAAACAATCGTCGCTTGAAAACTGTCATATACTTTTTTCACCATTCTCGAGAACTTTTTTTGCAATCACCCTCTTCCTTATTTCAGGAAAGTTACTGAATCTCACGAGAGTTGAAAGCGTCGTTTTATGTGATGTGGTCTTTAGTTCCCACAGCGTTGAAGTCGGCATCAGTGGAAACCTAAATTTGGTGCAAAATTAAACTAAAAATATCTTCTATCTTCTACTTCTATAATAATAAAATCCGAGTGGATCTGTCTTGTTTGTCCGCCCCGGCTTTGGGCGGGGTAGGTAGGGGATCGGGAGGGTAGGGGAGACATAACACATCCACCTTCCTGCTGCAAACCTGTTTGTCCTGGGGCTAGGTAGGCAGGGGATCTGGAAGGTATGGGGAGACATAACACATCCACCTTCAACTACACACTTGTTTGTCCGCCCTGGGTAGGGCGCGGTTGGTAGGGGAACGGGAGGATGAGTGAGACATGACCGACAGCGTCGGGTTCCAGCGCAGCGTAGCGTGCGCCATCGAGCTCGAATGTAAATCATTTCCTGTTCGAAGGATTCATCTCCTTATATCGGTTTAGTGGTTCATGAACTTTCTCCATTAGCTATTTAGGCAATTTGATGAATTATTTTTCATAGGAACTTATCAAATGCCTATTTATTTATTGATTTTTTTTTTTTTTTATAATCTCTTCTTTCTGTATTTATCATTACCTCCTGTTTACTCTTTCAGATGAACACCATATTCTCGGAAGCTTTAATTTCAAGTCAGTGTAGGACCCTGTGGGCTTGTTCCATATGAATAGGTTTCATCTAAACATAAGTAATAATGATAATAAATTCACAAACTCGTGAGAAACAGTTTGTGTAATAGAAATCGACAATTATGTAGTATTGCTATGTTAAAGACGAAAGCAAAGACGTTCAGGTGTCCTCAACAGTGTTTACGCAATAAAATAATAAAATAATAATAATAATAATAATACTAATAATAATAATAATAATAATAATAATGCCTGCCACCTCATTTTTCATTCCCACATCTGTCATATAAAAGAAACTTCTTTTCGTGTAAGCTCACATCAAAACATCTTTACCGCCAATTCGTCTTCACTTCTCGTATTGAAACGGCAATGATTCATTCGCTCGACGACGCTTTGAGAACCTCACTGCTCCTCCTCCTCCTCCTCCTCCTCCTCCTCCTCCTCCTCCTCCTCCTCCTCCTCCTCCTCCTCCTCCATCAGACGTCCCTCACAGAACCATAGCTCAACCGCGGACAGGCGCCAGAGCAGTTAAGTCAGCCGTTCGGCATTCACTCGGTAGTCCGGCATCACAATGCAAGTTTTATTATTGGAATCATCTCTTTTCAGCTCGGCTGCCTCTCCTCCTTCCTCTTCTTGGCCTCGTCCAGCGTAGTTTTTCGAAATCTGATTCTGTCTCGGCGGTTCAGGTTTCACTATCGTGTTTTATTTCTGTAACTGCGTCGACTGAGTTTTTTTTTTTTTTTTTTGCTCCAGGGGGGGAGGGTTTCGTGTTTACATTGTCTAGGACTATACGGTATATTTCGTGTAACTATATGTTAGCGTTATATATATATATATATATATATATATATATATATATATATACGTATATATATATATATGTGTGTGTGTGTGTGTGTGTGTGTGTATGTATATATATATATATATATATATATATATATATATATATATATATATATATGTGTGTGTGTGGTATGTGTATATATATATATATATATATATATAATATATATATATATATATATATATACATATATGCTCGAAAAATCACAGTAGGAGCACGTGACTTCATTAATTAAATAAGCGAATACCACAGGAAAATGATAGGTAGAAATCCAAGCGCTTGGCAGTGTCTTAGGAAAGACGAAAGCTCTTGCATTTCTGCCCTGTCAGTTTCCTGTGGTATTCGCTTATATATAAATATATATATAGTATTATATATATAATTATAATATATATATATTATACTATATATATATTATATATGTTTTACATAGTTCTCGTGCGATATTGGTATACGAGAGAGAGAGAAGAGAGAGAGAGAGAGAGAGAGAGAGAGAGAGAGAGAGAGAAGGAAGGTCACCGAGTCACAGAGAGGACCAAGTCTCCTGTGTATCACAGAGCGAAATACCTAAGGTTAAGAGTCGGCAATAGCATTGACCTTTCCAGAATGAACGTAAAGACAACGCCGGTGACATTTGAGTAACGGTAATGAAAGTGCGTTCGAGTTTCATTTGATTTACGACGCCCCCCCCTTTTTTTTTTTTTTAAATTCCCGTGCGAGTTGGAAGTCCATTTAACGCCACGGGAAGATGAGCTGCTGTGTCGTCGGCGCTCGTCGGGAATGCTTTCAGTATTGACACGCGATTGTCGACGTTTTAGTTGTTTGTGCAGGCTTAATTGACCTGGTCTGTATTTTTTGCAGTCCTTTGCAATGTGTGTTAAATGTATTTTAAGCTTGTTTTGAATTGTTAGCCTGTATTTCGTCATCGTGTTTTAGTTTTTATTTGTCGTGTATTTTTAACGTAGCGTATTTGTTTATCACATGATTTTTTACACTTTTATCTTTGTAATAGTGTATGGTTTATGTGCTTAAAGTGACGGCAGTATTAAATTGCAAAGATAATGAATATGAATAACTATATCATATAAGATTGCTGCACTACCTATGGTTTAAGGTTCTAAGTATTAGATTGCCAAGATAATGAACAACTATATCATATAAGATTGCTGCACTACCTATGGTTGAAGGTTCAAAGTATTAAATGGCCGAGATAATCAATAACTATATGATAACTATATCAAGAGCTATGTAATCAATAACTATACAGGTAACAGTGTTACCTATAGTTTAAAGTTCAAAATTAAGGCCTGACTATCTGTGGACATATATTTTCTTGTTGGTTCGTGGTGAGTACATTCAGTGACTACATCTTCTATGAAGGGATGAACACTTATTGGGACGTCGACGAATGAATTTTGAAAACTGGTCTTACTGAAGTAAATTGAGGTTCGTTTTGCAGAGGAAATTTGTGTGAGTATATTCTAACCTCTTCTCTCTATCTCTCTATATCTATCTCTATCTCTCTCTATCTCGCCTCTCTCATATCCTTGGCAATATTTGTGTCGTCATTTAATGTGTTAAACTCTCTCTCTCTCTCTCTCTCTCTCTCTCTCTCTCTCTCTCTCTCTCTCTCGTATCCTTGGCTATACTTGTGTCGTCATTTAATGTGTTAAATTCTCTCTCTCTCTCTCTCTCTCTCTCTCTCTCTCTCTCTCTCTCTCTCTCTCTCTCTCGTATCCTTGGTTATACTTGTGTCCCCATTTAATGTGTTATTCTTTCTCTCTCTCTCTCTCTCTCTCTCTCTCTCTCTCTCTCTTTCTCTCTATACCAATGTCATTATTTTGGTAATAACATTCATACATAAATGTAAGCAGATCTTTATGCCTGTTCCGAATTAAATGTTAATGGAGGTGTATATATTATATGGAAAAATGAAATGTAAAATATGAATTGCGAAATGAAATAGGTCAGTTTTAAAAGAACGTCACTAAATCATAGTTGTGATGACAGATAAAAGGTAATTCCTGGCAAGGAATATTCCTCTGATTTTCCAGTGTTTGTTATTTTGATATTACTAATCGATTATTTAAGTATTTCATATGTGGAACTGTGGCTCTCTTTGACAGTACTGCATTCAAATATACTGAAGTGGAAGTATTAACATTGCACAATCATTAGTGCATAGATGTTGTTGTAGGTCATTTTTTGTCTCTCTCCCATCCGAAATTTGACCTTAACTGCAAC
>NC_087215.1:21740308-21742808 GCF_015104395.2 Macrobrachium nipponense | reverse complement strand
GTGATTGAAATTTGAAGTGATACTTTATTCTGGGAGAGATCATGTTTTTTAACATTTTCCATTTCTCTCTCTCTCTCTCTCTCTCTCTCTCTGTGGTGTCTGTCTGTCTGTCTCTGTCTACAGTAGATCCCCCTGATAAAGGTCTGCCAATATATAATGGTCATTATCGAGAGAGAGAGAGAGAGAGAGAGAGAGAGAGAGAGAGAGAGAGAGAGAGAGAGAGCAACGAAGTCTTACCTAACAATCTACAATTGAAATATGAGTTGGGATGAAAAAATAAGTCTCTCTATCTTTCTTCAGAGAGAGAGAGAGAGAGAGAGAGAGAGAGAGAGAGAGAGAGAGAGAGAGATGTTGTCTATTTTTGTTGTATGTAACATAAGAATGTTGATCATAATTTTTAATGCTCTCTCTCTCTCTCTCTCTCTCTCTCTCTCTCTCTCTCTCTCTCTCTCTCTCTCTCGGGCTACAGTAGGTCGCCCTGATAATGGTCTGCCAATATCGAATGGTCATTAACGAACGAGAGAGAGAGAGAGAGAGAGAGAGAGAGAGAGAGAGAGAGAGAATGTCTTTCTTTCGTAACGATCTACAATTGACATTTGAATTGAGATAAAAAAAAAAAACATTTTTCCCAAATGTAGCATGAGACTGGTGTTGATTTTAATCTCTCTCTCTCTCTCTCTCTCTCTCTCTCTCTCTCTCTCTCTCTCTCTCTCTCTTTAAAGCTGCAGTAGGCGCGCCCGATAACGGTCCAATAATATCGGATGGTCTATATCGGAAATATCCGTTGAAAAAATTCTGGCACTTGAAGATCTTATTGATACAGAACCCATAAAAAGATTTAGAGAAGGACCGAAAACACGGGCAATTTAATACATATTTCATCCCGTTGAAGGATACTGCCTTCAGTGCACCTCACGTGGTGCACTGTAGGCATTACTGAAGGTTCTTAGCAGCGTTCCCTCGGCTCCTAGCTGCAACTTCTTTTATTCTTTTTTACTGTACCTCGATTCGTATTCTCTTTCTTCCGTCTAACTTTCCACCCTCTTTAACAATTGTTTCTTGGTGAACTGCGAGTTTTTACTCCTTTTCTACTCCTGTTACACCTGTCAGACCTTTATATTGTCAATTTCCGTTTCAAGGCTGAATAACCTCATACGTCCAAGCGCTTGGCCTTTTGTCCTGAATTGTATATTCTATTCTATTCCATACATATTTTAGTCACCTTCATCCAAAAGTAAAATAGTCTATAGGATTACTTTATTAGGTGTCACACAGAAACGAGAAGGTGATAATAGGTCGTAATCGTCCAGAGGTACACTGGCAACCCAACCATCAATCGCAGCATAGTCAGCTACTGAAACTCAGTTTGCAAACAACAAAAAATTATTATTATAGCTGTTATCGCAACACTATTATGACGACGTGTGCTCCGTATGAAAATCTGACAGATCCCTGTATTGGGTATTTACCAAACTATTATTATTATTATTATTATTATTATTATTATTATTATTATTATTATTATTATTATTATTATTATTATTATTATTATTATTATTATTATTATTATTATTATTCAGAAGATGAACCCTATTCTTAAAGAACAAGCCCACCAAAGGGGCCATTGACCTGAAATTCAAGCTTCCAAAGAACATAATGTTCATTTGGAAGGAGTAAAAGGAGGTAAAGTGGGAAACACTGAGAGAAGAGATATCACTTATTAATAACAGAAAAATAAATTAATAGGTTAATAACTAGATAAAAAGATATTCAAATGTAAGGAGAATCGTATTAAGGTAGAAAGCACAGTCAGGTGTCATTGCCAAGCTATTACACCTCGTTCCGGTAAAATTCTATGAATTCTTAATACACTGGTATACCACAGCATAATTCTGAATTATGCCCGAGATGAAGAAAATAAATCGTACACAGCACTATTGCCAAAGTTCAGTTAAATATCGCAGCCCAATTTTTACAGATACAGTTCTGCTTTTATTTTACTTAAATTTTTATTAATTAATTTATTGATTTATCTGTTTTTTCATAATAACCAATCTCATCTTTCTGTATTTCCCCTTACCCTCTGTTACTTCTTCCGAACGAACACCTTACTCTTTGGAAGCTTGAATTTCAAGTCAGTGGCCCCTTTGGTGGACTTGTTCCATATGAAGAGGGTACATCTTCTGAATAATAATAATAATAATAATAATAATAATAATAATAATAATAATAATAATAATAAATCAATTATCGTGTTGTGATTCTCTCTTCAGAATGACGACGGATGCACTAGATAAGCAATTATAGAGGATGCTTGGGATAAATCGCTATCACAAAGAAATATGCAACAGAAATAGAGCGATAAGTTCCACCTTCACAGTCTCCCTCATCCATATGCTTCTACGGCACCTCATCCATTCCTGGCTTTCCTTGTAATCCGTTGCTTGATGGCTCACATTCACAGCCACTTCATCTGATAGTTTACTGAAATCCGTCGTCC
>NC_087215.1:21732808-21735308 GCF_015104395.2 Macrobrachium nipponense | reverse complement strand
TTGAAATGATAATTATATGAAACTGCCCTAGCAATTCTTAAAAAAAAATAATAACTGCTCGTTTCTAATTAAAACACTTGTCATGATAGTCTTAATAATACTAATTTATGCAGCTGATGCTGTGATTTTACGTAGGCCTAATATTTATGAAAATGAAATACATGGACACCTGTGTAAATCCTTATTTTTGCAGGCCCGGGTTCACTATAATGTATTGAGAAAACAACACTGATAATAGTGCTTGTATTTTGCGTGAGGAGGAGTCGACCTGCCAACAATTAGAACCCAAAGTTTTTTTGCCTTAATCACCGAACGAGGCTCCTCACAGAAACGGGATATCGCAGCCAGCCAGCCAGACGCACGGTGACTTAGCATCCTATTATAGAGTATACAGGTATTTACGAGGCTCAGTCGGTAATGATACTTCGGGGAGAAGGTGTTAGGGAGGCCTGGCGCGGGATCTGGTTTTTCCTCGACCCCGAGTCTCCCAACCAAGCCCCCGTCAGCCATGAACTTCGTATTGTGAGGGAGGGGGAGGGGGAGGGAGGGATCTGTGGGTGGTGGTGGTGGGTAGGTAGGTATGTAGGTAGGTAGGGGATGAAGTCAAGGGGTTGCAGCTTTACGTCCGCTACCTGGTGTGTGTGTGGGTGTATGTTTTTGCCTGTCCTGTTGAGGAGCTTGTTTTTACAGGAGTACACTAGCTACGAACTTTAATATTTTACACACATACACACTATATATAGATATATTATATATATATATATATTATATATATATATATATATATATTTATATATATATATGTATATATCTATTTTATATTTATTTATATATATAATTATATATATTTATATACATGGAGTGACCTCAACCAAGGTTATAAACAGTGGCATGGGGCTAGCAGCTTCATCCCACGACTTGCTTAGCTGAGAACCGCAAAACAATAGCTTTTTTTGAAACACCACCTCTTCTCAAGAGAAAAATCGACCATTGACAATAGATGTTTATATATTTATCTGTGTATTGCCGTCAACCCATATGCAAATGGAGCAACAGTGCCTCTTGTTTGCTGTTATACGCCTGGTAACTCCTGCTTGTTGGCTGCTGTGAAGGTCCTTCCCTGCTTTCGTCTGCTTGCTGGGTTTTACTGCCTTGACTTCTGCTGACTTTTTGCTTGCTAGTCTTTGCCTTGTGGTTTCTGTTGGTTGATTTTTTTTTTTTTTTTTTTTGACTTGCGTGATGATTGACGTGCATTGACTTTTGCATTCCGCCTTGCTTGCTGACTTCTGGTTGCTATCTCTCCTCGCAGACCTATGCATGATGATGTTGACACGCTGATATTCGCTTCCTTGTTTATGCTTTGACTTGGTATAACGGTGCAACAAAAGCATCAGTATGCAAGCTTGCATCCCTGGATCGGTGGCAGTTCTTATTGCTTGAATGTCTCGGTGTAAATATGAAGGAAACGTTGTCTTCTTTTGTTTTGACTTTGTCTAAACGTAAGTAAACTCGTCTTCCAGTGACTGAGAGTTATTTTTCTCTTCTTTCTTTTTTCCCTAGACATTAAATGCTAAGTTGGGATGATATTTTTATGTAATAATATGCTGATTTAGCCGATGGATTTGGTTTCACAGAATGAAAAGGTCCAAGTCCTTGCCCAGTCACACATGAACAAAACTGGTCAATTGCGTTTTATATACAAACACTCACGCAAGCGCGCGCACACACACACACACACACACACACACACACACATATATATATATATATATATATATATATATATATTATATAATATATATACGTCTCTGTATGAGAGAGAGCATAGCCTTTGGCTCCTAATACAAAAGCAATGACAGCTGACGGAAAAAATAAACATTTGGACAAAGTTTGATTATATCTTCGACGCAAAAATGAAATAGAAAAAATAAAAATTCCTTGAACTACTCTCATCAAATGAAGTTGCCGGGTTAATCATGATCTCGAGGACAGAATAAGCCAGAGGTCGCTTAGAAACGGAGTCTCCAAGGTATTACCTGAGATAATTTACGAGGGGAGGGAGGGCGGCGAGCAGAGAGAGAGAGAGAGAGAGAGAGAGAGAGAGAGAGAGAGAGAGAGAGTGAGAGTGGGGGGAAGAGGGGACCTGGCCAAATTTTCACCGAACC
This sequence comes from Macrobrachium nipponense, assembly GCF_015104395.2. Lineage (NCBI taxonomy): Eukaryota > Metazoa > Arthropoda > Malacostraca > Decapoda > Palaemonidae > Macrobrachium > Macrobrachium nipponense. Next base: position 21,733,143 of record NC_087215.1, on the reverse strand, counting down.
GGTGAGAAGGAGAAATGGTTTTTGCTTGCAAGTCGGTTCCTGCAGCTTCCAGTGCGTGCGCGCGCACGCGTGTAGAGGGAGCGAGTTTTCGCCCTTGGCTGGAATACCTGCATGATATTCTTGCAAGGGACTGGTCGTATGTTGCATGCTGTATAAGAAAAGTTACTGTTGAGATTAACGGCATCATCAACAGGTGTTTGTTACTTGGGCAGAGTTGCGTTTTTCGATATTGATGGCGATTTGAATAAAAAAAAAAAAAAAAAAAGAAAACGAAAAAAAAAAAAGTTTCGTCGATGTTCATAATCAGTGTTTTTTTCTTTTTTTTTCTTTTATTC